>NC_137829.1:275000-317500 GCF_963921795.1 Nannobrachium achirus
AGAGCCTAGGGGCAGCTGCCGCAAAGGCCCGGTCACCCCTAGTTGTTCTGTTTGTTGCTAACTCAGTCAACAGCAACTGGTCAGCGGACCTCAGGGCTCTGGCTGGGGAGTAGTCGGAAATGAGTTCTGAGAGTGATGGGGGTGCCGTCCCATTCCTAATTTTAAAAACATACATAAGAATCTTAAAATTAATTCGGAAGCGGACAGGGAGCCAGTGGAGTGAAGCCAAGACTGGTGTAATATGGTCACGTTTCTTTTTGCCGGTGAGGAGGCGGGCAGCGGCATTTTGGACCATCTGTAGGCGTCTAAGTAGTGCTTGATCTATACCGACATACAGGGAGTTACAGTAGTCCAACCTAGAGGAAATGAAAGCATGGATAACCTTCTCAAGGTCGTTATGGGATAAATATGGTTTGATTTTTGCTAAAAGTCTGAGGTGAAAGAAGCTGGTTTTGATGACAGAACTAACCTGTTTGTCCAATTTGAAAGCTGTGTCAAAAATTACACCAAGGTTTTTAACGGAGGAGTGAATGTATGGACTAAGGGGACCAAGGATGTCAGAGGGGGGGATAGGAGAGTGTAGACCAAAGGTGATAATTTCAGTTTTACTGTCATTGAGATTAAGGAAATTTGAGGCCATCCATGATTTAATATCTGCCAGGCAGTTTTGCAGTAACTGTAGTGGGTTGTAGGCTGGGTCGTTGTATTTTGACTTGAGGGGCAGGTAGATTTGAATGTCATCAGCGAAGCAATGAAATGAAATATTATGTTGTGTTATGATTTCTCCTAGGGGCAGAATGTACAGTAAAAATAAAATGGGTCCCAGGATCGAGCCCTGGGGGACCCCACAGGTGAGAGGGGCCTTACTAGAAGAGAATTCCCCAAGCTTCACGGAAAAACTCTGGTTTGTTAAGTAGGATTTGAACCACTGCAGGGCGGTACCAGTGATGCCTATACTTTGTTCGAGGCGAGATAATAAAATATTATGGTCAACCGTGTCGAATGCAGCCGTCAGGTCAAGAAGAACCAGAACAGCTGGGCAGCCGTCATCTACAGTTAAAAGGAGATCATTAAAAACTCTTAAGAGTGCCGTTTCTGTACTGTGGCCTGGTTTAAAACCAGACTGGAACTTTTCGTGAATACCATGGGTGGTTAAAAACTGCTGCAACTGTGCGTACACTGTCTTTTCTAAGACCTTCGATAAAAAAGGCAACTGGGAGATGGGTCTAAAATTTGATAAGACAGAGGGGTCCAGATTTTTTTTTTTAATTAAAGGCTGCACCACAGCATGTTTGAAGACAGCTGGGACGCAACCTGTGATGAGACATGTGTTAATGATTGATAAAATTGTAGGACCGACAGAGCTAAAAACATCTTTAAGAAGGCGAGAGGGAATACAATCAGATGGACAGTTTGTGGGGCGTAGGTGACTGACTATATCCGACAGTGCAGTGAGGGATATAGGGTCAAAATTCTCAAGAGATGCATGGCAGAGGGGAGGAACTGGGGAAAGAATGGCAGGCGTGTGAGCTGATCTAAGGGTTGCAATTTTATCAATAAAATATGTTAAAAAGTGCTCACAGAGGGTGGGTGATGGCACAACAGACGGTATAGTGCATGGATTAATTAGGGAATTAAAAACATTAAAAAGAACCTGGGGTTCTTTTTAATGTTTTTTTTTTGTCAATGACGTTTGCACACTGCCGCCGGTTTCGTATTTATTTTCGGACCAGGGTTGATTTTTTCCGATTTTCGCAGCTGTTGCACTGAGTCCCTTGCTCTCTCTCCCTTTCCTCTCTCTCTCCCTGGCCTATGGCTTTCGGATTTCCAAAACGCAACGAAAACACGCAGTGCAGTGTGCAACCACCTATACTCTGACCTTTTTGTATCATGCACCTCACAAATAACCCAAGTTGTGAAAAATGCTAAAACCAACACTAAAATTCAACTAAAACTAAGCAAACCCGCTCTAAAAACGAATTAAAACAAACTGAATTAGAATTCCGGAAAAATTATAACCGTGATCATCCGTGTTTTAGTTATGTTTCAGAAAAAGGCTTGTTTTGACCAAGAATGCAATCTGGGAAAATAATCCGAGATGGATGCATTTTTTTCTAAATCCATGTAAATGGAAGTGGATGGAGCAGAGAATTTTGGGATGACGTCATTTCCGGTTGCATCATGGGAAATGTAGTCCTTGCATCACTCACGGGTGATGGAGAGTGCAGTCTATTGTAAACCACAGGAAAAACTGTTTGACAACTTAAGTCGTCCATGGCAGTGTATGTGTACATTGCTCAAAGACAGCTGTGTTAAAGTTTTGAGGAAATTGATGAATTCGTAAGAATTAATGAATTCAAAATTTTTGTCCCAAGCAGATTTGTGCCCTTGCTCTCGCGCTCTCTCTCTGTCTGTGTGTGTGTGTGTGTGTGTGTCTCTCCCTCTCTCTCTCTCTCTCCCCCCACTGGAAATATCGTGGGACGAGACGGTTCTTACATTTTGCTGCAGGTGGTCAGAAATGAACGGCAGGCATTCAGGAAAGAAACCATGGTGGGAACGGACGGGAATGGTCAGTGAGATCCAATGGGAGTGGGTGGGAGTGGTCAGAGATCCAATGGGAGTGGGTGGGAGTGGTCAGAGATCCAATGGGAGTGGGTGGGAGTGGTAAGAGATCCAATGGGAGTGGGTGGGAGTGGTCAGAGATCCAATGGGAGTGGGTGGGAGTGGTAAGAGATCCAATGGGAGTGGGTGGGAGTGGTAAGAGATCCAATGGGAGTGGGTGGGAGTGGTCAGAGATCCAATGGGAGTGGGTGGGAGTGGTCAGAGATCCAATGGGAGTGGGTGGGAGTGGTCAGAGATCCAATGGGAGTGGGTGGGAGTGGTCAGAGATCCAATGGGAGTGGGTGGGAGTGGTAAGAGATCCAATGGGAGTGGGTGGGAGTGGTAAGAGATCCAATGGGAGTGGGTGGGACAGAGCCCTAGAATGGAGAGTTGCGTCACTCCCGTTCACTTCATGGGGCCAGGTCTTCTACGCACACATCTATTGGCGTATAGTGACAAACGGCGAACCGGAAGTTTACAAAATGCATTGAAGTCTATGAGGTGTAAAGTGACAATGAACCACGTGACCAGCGCTGTTTCTGACCCCGCGGTGACACCACTCTCTGATTATACTGCTCTGGGGTGGGAGTGGTAAGAGATCCAATGGGAGTGGGTGGGAGTGGTAAGAGATCCAATGGGAGTGGGACTAAGAAAAGAGTTTTACGCAGGGCGCTATCTATCAGAGCGTCCTCTTGCTTTAGAAAGAAAGGTTCTAACTACTCTCTACTGTACCAAGGCATTTCATTGATTGATGTACTGCATAGGTCTCTGACATTTTCTGTCACAGATTGTATAGTTTTCATACTTACATGACTACAGTATGGGTTCTGAACACAGGATTTATTGACTTGCCCTAACAGTGTCACGGTGTCTTGACACAACATTCTGCTATAACTTGGTTGTTAAGAATAAATGGTTTGATTTACATTTTCCTTTAAAAGAATAAGATTTGGTTATATTTCCCTCTAACCTAATCCAAATTTGATTTGGGCCAGGGTTGTCTATTTTAAACAGTCAAAGTTCTCTGGTATTAAACAAGCAGCATGTCATCTGGATGGGTCCACAGGAGTCTTATCGATTATCATAAGAACCCTGTTCCACTGTAAACCAGGCCACACTTCTCCCGCTTTTATGCTGAGTAGAATTCTCTCTGCAGAGCTTTAAGTTGAGGGCACCGTTAGCGGGCAATTCTGGAGGGAATTAAACCCGCCTCTGCCCCCTCCCTCTCCCCCACCCCTTCCAACCGGAGTTGACAAATGGCATCCACCTGAGATGTTAAGGGGGCGGGGCACAGAAAACTTGTGCTGTCGCATTACGGTGCCCTGCTTTTTTAACTGCCCCACTAAATGCTCTACTTTTAGAGTATTCTTTTTTTCTGCGTCGCTTCCTTTCTACTCACAAAGCAACCGAGTTCAATAAGAGAGAAGAGAGAGGGGGGAAAAAAAGAAATTTCAAGAGTTTGAGACAGGAAGGTGTATAGTGTGAATCCTGTGTACTCACTCAGGTACCGTGCGGTATAAAATGGGGCCTCTCCTTAACCCATTTAGGCCTAGAATTATTGAATGCTTTAACTATTGAAAAATAGCAGATATACAAGCTCACAGCGCTGCGAGCTTGTAGATCTGCTATTTTTGAAAAAGTCATGAAAATTTGTGCAAATCTTTGAATATATGTATTTTTAAAGGTGATACACCATGAAATTTCACTTTTCCTATTTTAAAACCTTTTTTTGGGGTCCCACTAACTAGCACCTTCTATCCTCACAAAGTCCCATTTCTGACCGTTGTGTCTTTCTCTGGTTTTGAGAAGGCGAAGGTTAAAAGTATCCCACGGGTTCTCAAAACAGGCTATCCAGATTTGCTGCCGATTGTGACGTCATCTGCCGATTGTGACGTCATCATCAAAAAAAAATCAAAAAGATTTTTTTTTTTTTTTCAAAAAAGATTTTTTTTTCAAAAAAAGATTTTTTTTTCAAAAAAAAAAATGTTTTCAAAAAGATTTTTTTTGGGGGGGGGGGGTGGCGCAGTTCAGGCCAAAGGTGGTACTGCAGCTGAAATGCTCTGAGAGCCATTCAAAAATTAGAGAGGCTCTCTATTCAGGAGCCTCAAACCTTTTGAAAAACGTTTAATGCATGGTGTATCACCTTTAAAGCGAACGTTTGTAACTCAAATCTTGCTTCTGTGGGTGGTCCCTGGAACTAAATATTTTGAAATTGGGGTCCGTGGCCAAATACATATCATTTTGGGGGTCCTTCACATGAAAAAGTTTGAGAACCACTGACATAGTCTCTCAAGATCAGACTAATTGAGCTCCAGTTAAGTGAAAAGGACCTTTTCTTTGACGATGGCTAGGCAGACTGGTGACATAGAAACATAGTTTTTTTTTTTTTAAACTTAGAAGGATTCAAAAGACAGTTATAGAATCGGGTCAGAATCGGGTCAAAATTCTAATTTTCACGATTTAAAAAAAAATACCAGATCTACAAGCTCACAGCGCGGCACTCGGTGCCGCGCTGTGAGCTTGTAGATCTGCTATTTTTCAATAGTTAAAGCATAGAATAATAATACGCAATAATGCATACCCGGTCTAGATACCTTAAGCATGGAGAATGGCCTCTAAATTTAGCGACGGAGAACGGGCTTGTAATTGTGCTTAGCCAAGCATAATCTGGCATTTTGGCTTTAATTACCAGCTCCCTCCGGGCACAGAGCAGTCACAGGATGCCTATGATGAATGGTGTGATTTAGGAATATGACAGCCAGCACCGAGCATTCTGGAGGATGATCCACCCCGAACAGAAGCCCCCCTTTTGGTTTCCACCTAGTAGACGCGCGCAGTACACCGCTGTCGGGGGGGGGGGGGGTTAATATCTCCATATTTTTAACTTTTTGTGTTTCATAAATGAACACCCACTTGATCTTATACAGTGCTACAGCAGTGGTTCTCAACCAGTGGTCCTTGAGGGGCGTTCCAGGTGGTCCCCAGCTAAATGATGGAGCGTTTGGTAACCAAATTAATGGACCCTTCTTATGGATCTTTAAAGGATAACTTTGTTTTTTTACAACAAGGGTTCATATTTTAGATAGTTATTAGAGAAAAGAAAAGATTAGTGTTGAAATGTTTTCAATTACTTCTTTCTGTCGTTTTATTGATTTTAACGATTTTGATTTGCATGCATGCCCCCAGGTTGGGGGCATGCATGCACCTAAATATGTATTCTTAGACACAATAAGCCCATTCACAAGATGCACCACAATCTTTCTGGGCAGATGTGAACAAAGCAATTGCTGGCTTATTGTGTCTAAAAAGACATATTTAGCCACTTGTACGCATGCCTACCCTACACCCAATGAAATCAAAATACTAAAATCACTAAAACAATAGAAAGCAGTAAATGAAAACATTTTAAAGTGATCCCTGGCTAATACGACAAATATGCCTTAATACATTATAATTGTCCTCTATAACTGCAAAGTAAAATTAAAAACACCTTAAATATTTTATTTCTTCTAGAAATAGCTAATCTTTCACTCAACAGGGGAAATGCCCGTCGCAAGTTGATGAATGATGATGTCATAAATGGCATGTGTGATCTATCCCTATGGAATTTATGGCATGCATGTGAAAATAAAAACTAACTTAATATTTCCTATGGTTAATGTGAGCATCAAATCAATATTTCAAATGTGTTTTTTGCACATGCATGCCGTAAATTCCATAGGGATAGATCACACATGACATTTATGACATCATCAACTTGCGACAGGCATTTCCCCTATTGAGTGAAAGATTTGTTATTTCTAGGAGAAATAAAATATTTTAGGTGTTTTTAATTTTACATTGTAGTTATAGAGGACTATTATAATGTATTAAGGCATATTTGTCGTATTAGCCAGGGATCACTTTAACACTCATCTTTTCTTTTCTCTACTTACAATCTAAAATATGAACCCTTGTTGTAAAAAAAACAAAGTTGTCCTTTAACTCTGGTTATATTTTATGCTCTCAAGAGTTAAATTATTGTTAAACACCTGCATTACTTAATTTACGAGAAGTCTACATGATTAGAGACTGTAGAAAACATCCAAATCTTATCCGACGCTAACAAAATACTCTGTTAGTTTTGGGTCTGAGAGGCTAAATCTCATTAATGGTTCTTCTGTGGCTCAAATGCAGAATAAATAATGTACCTTGATATGAAAAGCGTTGAAAGCCACTGTATTACAGCGTCACACATTACCTTTGATGCTTTTTGAATTTGAATCTTGGAAAAAGTAACAGCTTGGGACGTAAGAGGTTTCTAACCGACAGAGGGCAAGAAAGGCAAGAAAGATCATGGCCGACCCCTCCCACCCTGGCCATGGCCTGCTCACCCTGCTCCCCTCTGGGAGAAGGATGCAGCATCTAGGGGCCAAGACAGAGCCCACAAAAACAGTTTTTTCCACTCAGCCGCCAGGCTGCTTGATGACGCTGGTTTTCCTTCTGCCCCTGCCCCTTAGGGACATCAGCAATATGTCGCACTACCGAACACTACTGCACTTTATATATATTATTTATTATTTATTTTCTGCACGGTGTTGTTTGTGTTTGTTGGTTTAATGTTACTTGTGAAAAAAATATTGAATGCACACTTGTATGTTGCCAAAGCAAATTCCTATGTGTGATACACAATGGTAAATAAAGGAATCTGAATCTGAATCTGAATCTGAAGAGGCTACTAACATGGCTCTCAACACGCGCACACACACACACACACACACACACACACACACACACACACACACACGCACACGCACACGCATGCAGACAGACAGACAGACACACGACTGGGCATGCAGGGGTGTCGCACCAAATTCTGGGCCCTGGGTACAAGGATTCACCGTGGGCCCCCCATGAGTGCTCTTCATAGGGGGAACTGGGAACACATCATTAGGCATTATTTTGTGCTTTAACTATTGAAAAATAGCAGATATACAGCTTGTAGATCTGTGCAAGTCTTTGAATATTTCAAATCCTTCTAAGGTTTTTTGAAAAAACTATGTTTTCTATGTCAGTGGTGCTCAAACCTTTTCATGTCAAGGACCCCAAAAATGATATGTATTTGGGCACGGACCCCCATCTCTAAATATTTAGTTCCAGGGACCCCCCCCCCCCCCCCCCCCCCAGAAGCAAGATTTGAGTTACAAATGTTCGCTTAAAAAAATACATATATTCAAAGATTTGCACACATTTTCACAACTTTCACGACTCGGTGCCGCGCTGTGAGCTTGTATATCTGCTATTTTTCAATAGCTAAAGTATAAAATAATTATAAGGCCCCCCCACCTCCTTGGGCCCTAGTAACTCAGTCCCACTACCCCCCCCCCCCCCCCCCCCCCCTTGTGACGGCCCTGCACGCATGCAGCAGCACCTCCTCCTGAAGGGAGGACATGAGCAGCAGCAGCCTGCTCCCCCCTGCTCCCCCCTGGGGCTACGGAGAAAAAGCTCCGGTCTCCTCGACATCGCTGGGTTTTTTAGACCCTGTCATCAATCGCTCCCACGGCAGCCAACTGTCTCTCTGTTCCCCCCCTCCCCCCCCCCCCCCCCCCCCACACACACACACACGCTCCGCTCGCTCGCTCGCTCGCCTGTTCCCCCGCCCGGCCTCCCCCCCTCCCCAAACTCCACTCCTCATTAATTATCCCACGGGAGAGTGAGGAAAAAGTTCCAGAAATATACATCACACACACACGCACACACACGCACACGCACACAAACACACACACACACACACACACACACACAGAGCTGGAACATCACACAGCGTGTAAAGGTCAAACACTAGTAAAAGTTCTACTGGATGGATGTGTCAGGTGGGCTCGTTTCCAGAGGAGGAGGCAGGAGGGGGTCCGTCCCCCCTCCCCATGGTCTGTCTCCTGCGGTGCTCTTCTTGACGTTTTTTTCCAAATCTACATTTTCCCATCCACTGGGCCAATAAGCAAAGCGGTCTGATCTGCTTCTTCTCCCGTTGCGTGTGCCGGGGTTTTTGTCGTCTGTTGGTCGGTGCACCGGTATGGGTCGGTACGCCTGAAGTGTGATTAAAACGCGTAATCTTTTTAAACGGTGAAAGCCGCTTCCAAGGAGTGGCTTTGTCTGTCCCGTACATGTTTTCTTTTTGAGGATTCCCATATATTCTCAAGGAGTGGCTTTGTCTGTCCCGTACATGTCCCGTGCATGCAGAATTGAGGATTGGTCAAGCTTCACATGACAATTTGGCCCTCCAGACAAAATCATTCATTCATTCAGAATTCATAAAAATATAGAACTAAAGCACATAGAAAGTATAGACCTAGAACACAGAATGTATAGATCTAGAACACAGATTCCATAGCTCTAGAACACAAAAATTCATGCTTCACTTCGAACCGAGGTTTGATTTTTTTATTGCTTTTTATTGTTTATAATTAATTAATCAAATTAATCAGTTAAAGTTCCAGCCCTATTTATTTGTGTAACTTTTTTTTTCTTGTATACATATTGTTTTGCTATTATGTCGTGCTGCACTTAGGTCAAGCTTGGTTAATTTTTAAATTGTATGAATAAAATTGACTAGACTCGACGGTGTGTGACAGGCCCGGTGCTACGGGGGGGCTTGCTGGGGCATTGCACCCTCAGTTGCAAGTTGTGCCCCCTCAGTTTATATTCTATGTAAAGTCAAGAAAATATCCAAAACAACACAAATATTGGCTGAATAATTATTATTGTCATAGAGATTACAATAACAGTATTGAAACACAGTTGCCCCGTATAATAATTATCAGATTATTATAATCCGCAGCTGGTGCAGCAGCGCAACTCCCGTCTAATCCGCAATTTAAAATCACCTAAACCACAGCGCAGTAGCAGCGGCTGTTATTTCAGCTCCCAAAAACTGGCATCTGCTGTAGGTATTATAGATAATAAAAAGAATGTTCATTATAACTAGCCTATATAAAAGATATGTGCCCCCTCACAAACAGCCCCCTTAGTCATTTCATCCTGCAGCCGGCCCTGCTGTGTGATACCCTTATTATGGCAGAATGTTGGGCCCATAGTAGTGGCACTACACTAGCGTTCATGTGGTTAATGGAATGGAACAGGCATCAGGACCGTGAGGGCCAGTTTGGAGTCCAGTCGGCGCTGCTGTAGGCTGGGGTCTGACACAGAGTGATATAGTGCATGGGCCATACGAGATGTCGGTATCCGAAAGGTAACGAAAGGTTACCATGCATTTTTGAAAAGCTCTATATATGTAGATTATATTGCAAGCATCCGTTTTGCATGAAAAACATTCATTGGCCGTTTTTAGCCCAAGGAATGTTTTTCGTGCGAAAGGGATGCTTGCAATGGATTCAGAATCATGAAAAAAGCCTAGTTTGACCCCTCATATGCTACTTAAAGCAGATACATTTTTTGCTTTTTTCCCTGTATAGTAAAGTTAATGGGACACCAACTCTAGCGGCTGATAACACCAATTTAGCTGTGTCTCAGAAAGGGTTATCATACCAAAATATAATCTACAGATATAGAGCTTTTCAAAAATGCATGGTAACATTTGCCACCTTTCGGATACCGACATCTCGTGTGGCCCATGGACTAATAGGGTGACCTACTGAACACTCTTCCTCACATTAATCAGTGCCCTACTGAACACTCTTCCTCACATTAATCAGTGCCCTCATTAGTGTGGTTGCCCGAAGGGCAACACACTGCAGTTCTGAGGAAACTTCATTTTCACTGGATAAACTTTTCCGCTGCCATTGGAAATTGATTAATCGTCAGTTTAATCCATTCAGAACGGGTACACATTATTGTGTATCATTATTTTATGCTTTAACTATTGAAAAATAGCAGATATACAAGCTCACAGGTGCCGCGCTGCGAGCTTGTAGATCTCCTATTTTTGAAAAATCGTGAAAACTAAAATTTTGACCCGATTTTATAAGTGTCTTTTGAATCCTTCTAAGATTTTTTTGAAAAACCTATGTTTCTATGTCAGCAATCTGGCCAGCCATCGTCAAAGAAAAGGTCCTTTTCACTTAACTGGTGCTCAGTTAGTCTGTTCTTGAGAGACTACTATGTCAGTGGTTCTCAAACCTTTTCATGTGAAGGACCCCCAAAATGATATGTATTTGGCCACGGACCCCCATCTCAAAATATTTAGTTCCAGGGACCACCCAGAAGCAAAATTTGAGTTACAAACGTTCGCTTAAAAAATAAGATTTGCACACATTTTCACGACTTTTTCAAAAATAGCAGATCTACAAGTTCACGAGTGCCGCGCTGTGAGCTTGTAGATCTGCTATTTTTCAATAGTTAAAGCATTCAATAATTCTAGGCCTAAATCAGTGCCCTCATTAGTGTGGTTGCCCCGAAGGGCAACACACTGTAGTTCTGGGGAAACTTCATTTTCACTGGATAAACTTTATTAGATAAACTTCATTAGATAAACTTCATTTATAGATAAACTTCATTAGATAAACTTCATTAGATAAACTTCATTAGATAAACTTCATTAGATAAACTTCATTTATAGATAAACTTCACTTATAGATAAACTTCATTAGATAAACTTCATTTATAGATAAACTTCATTTATAGATAAACTTCATTAGATAAACTTCATTTATAGATAAACTTCATTTTCACTGGATAAACATTTATAGATAAACTTCATTTATAGATAAACTTCACTAGATAAACTTCATTTTCACTGATAAACTTCATTTATAGATAAACTTCATTAGATAAACTTCATTAGATAAACTTCATTTATAGATAAACTTCATTAGATAAACTTCATTTATAGATAAACTTCATTAGATAAACTTCATTAGATAAACTTCATTTATAGATAAACTTCATTAGATAAACTTCATTTATAGATAAACTTCATTAGATAAACTTCACTGGATAAACTTCACTGGATAAACTTCATTTATAGATAAACTTCACTAGATAAACTTCACTTGATAAACTTCACTAGATAAACTTCATTAGATAAACTTCATTAGATAAACTTCATTAGATAAACTTCATTTATAGATAAACTTCACTAGATAAACTTCATTAGAAAAACTTCATTAGATAAACTTCATTAGATAAACTTCATTTATAGATAAACTTCACTAGATAAACTTCACTGGATAAACTTCACTGGATAAACTTCATTTATAGATAAACTTCACTAGATAAACTTCACTTGATAAACTTCACTAGATAAACTTCATTTATAGATAAACTTCACTAGATAAACTTCACTGGATAAACTTCACTGGATAAACTTCACTAGATAAACTTCACTAGATAAACTTCACTAGATAAACTTCATTTATAGATAAACTTCATTTATAGATAAACTTCATTAGATAAACTTCACTAGATAAACTTCACTAGATAAACTTCACTAGATAAACTTCACTAGATAAACTTCACTAGATAAACTTCACTAGATAAACTTAATTTATAGATAAACTTCATTTATAGATAAACTTCATTTATAGATAAACTTCATTAGATAAACTTTTCCGCTGCCATTGTAAACGGATTAATCGTCAGTTTAAATGTGTAATGGTGACAGCTCTGTCCTCTCTGTCACCCCCCGCAGGCGGCCAACCCCGGCTGCGTCCTGGAGGACTTTGTGCGCTGGTACTCTCCCCGGGACTACGTGGAGGAGGAGGTGGTGGACGAGAAGGGCGAGGCGGTGGTGCGGGGCGGGCTCAGCGCCCGCATGCAGATCCCCAGGAACATGTGGGTGGAGGCCTGGGAGACGGCGCGCGCCGTGCCCGCGCGCCGCCAGAGGAGGCTGTTCGACGACACCAAGGAGGCAGAGAAGGTACGGCCAGGGAAGTACTACTGGTGCTTTTACAATCATGATGGTACGGCCAGGGAAGTACTACTGGTGCTTTTACAATCTATGAAGGTACGGCCAGGGAAGTACTACTGGTGCTTTTACAATCATGATGGTACGGCCAGGGAAGTACTACTGGTGCTTTTACAATCATGATGGTACGGCCAGGGAAGTACTACTGGTGCTTTTACAATCTATGAAGGTACGGCCAGGGAAGTACTACTGGTGCTTTTACAATCTATGATGGTACGGCCAGGGAAGTACTACTGGTGCTTTTACAATCTATGATGGTACGGCCAGGGAAGTACTACTGGTGCTTTTACAATCTATGATGGTACGGCCAGGGAAGTACTACTGGTGCTTTTACAATCTATGGCAGAGAAGGTACGGCCAGGGAAGTACTACTGGTGCTTTTACAATCTATGATGGCAACAGGTGACACCAAGGAGGCAGAGAAGGTACGGCCAGGGAAGTACTACTGGTGCTTTTACAATCTATGAAGGTACGGCCAGGGAAGGTACGGCCAGGGAAGGTATGGCCAGGGAAGTACTACTGGTGCTTTTACAATCATGATGGCAACAGCAACACCCATGCCAAGGACCCAAAATGCGTCATTTGCGCTGCATAGAAACCAATGGCTTCGCTTTGTCCATGTATTTTACAGTCTATGCCTGGAACGCATTGTTGCACGTTATTACCATACTTTACCATACTTTAACCATTATTTTATGCTTTAACTATTGAAAAATAGCAGATATAAAAGCTCACAGCGCATACATACATACATACATACCAGGGCATTCACCGAATATTCAAGTATTCGAATACCAAATCACTATTCGAGTACGGTATATCAAAGTCGAATATTCGCCAATATTACTTTTAATATTATTTTCGTATAGTATAAAACGTACAGTATAAATGTGATTGTTGTTGAACATGGTATTGCATAGGCTTGAACAGTCATTTTCGGAGTTTTTCCAAGTAAAATGAACTTGTTCGTCGCAGCATGTTTATGCTATGTTCAGTCATAAGACAGTGTTGCGTGTCAAAAATAGCTGATCTACAAGCTCACAACGCGTCTATCCGCAAACGCATTGTGCATTTGTAGGTCTGCTGCTTGAGTTAGGCTTCCACAGTAAGAACCTTTCACAGCCAAACGGTGACTATTAGTTCACGAACCCCGCCTTTTGTACCGCCTACAACACATAACCCGTTAATTGCTGGTTGTTTTCAAGGCTTGCAAAAGAGCGTTTTAATGATTTATTAGATTACAAAAATATGATATTTCACCTGTCGAATACTTGACTAATCGAATACCTTTTGGGTCGAATAGTCAAATACTAAAAATCACTATTTGTGAATGCCCTAATACATACATACATACATACATACATACATACATACATACATACATAAATGCATACATACATACATACATACATACTTACATACATACATACATACGTATACATACATACATACATACATACATACATACATACATACATACATACATACATACGTATACATACATACATGCATACATACATACATACATACGTATACATACATACATACATACATACATACATACATACATACATACATACATACATACATACATACGTATACATACATACATACATACATGCATACATACATACATACATACATACATACATACGTATACATACATACATACATACATACATACATACATACGTATACATACATACATACATACATACATACATACATACATACATACATACATACATACATACGTATACATACATACATACATACATGCATACATACATACATACATACATACATACATACATACATACATACATACATACATACGTATACATACATACATACATACATACATACATACATACATACATACATACATACATACATACGTATACATACATACATACATACATACATACATACATACATACGTATACATACATACATACATACATACATACATACATACATACATACATACATACATACATACGTATACATACATACATACATACATGCATACATACATACATACATACATACATACATACATACATACATACATACGTATACATACATACATACATACATACATACATACGTATACATACATACATACATACATACATACATACATACATACATACATACATACATACATACATACATACATACATACGTATACATACATACATACATACATACATACATACGTATACATACATACATACATACATGCATACATACATACATACATACATGCATACATACATACATACATGCATACATACATACTTACATACATACATACATACGTATACATACATACATACATGCATACATACATACATACATACATACATACATACGTATACATACATACATACATACATACATACATACGTATACATACATACATGCATGCATACATACATACATACATACGTATACATACATACATACATGCATACATACATACTTACATACATACGTATACATACATACATACATACTTACATACATACATACATACATGCATACATACATACATACATACATACATACATGCATGCATACATACATACATACATACATACATATACATACATACATACATACATACATACATACATACATACATACATACATACATACATACATACATACATACGTATACATACATACATACATACATACATACATACATACATACATGCATACATACATACATACGTATACATACATACATACATACGTATACATACATGCATACATACATACATACATACATGCATACATGCATACATACATACATACATACATACATACATACATACATACATACATACATACATACATACATACATACATACATACATGCATACATACATACATACATACGTATACATACATACATACATACATACATGCATACATACATACGTATACATACATACATACATACATACATACATACATACATAAATGCATACATACATACATACATACATACGTATACATACTTGCATACATACATACGTATACATACATACATACATACATACATACATACATACATACATACATACATACATGCATACATACATACATACATGCATACATACATACATACATACATACATACATACATGCATGCATGCATGCATGCATGCATGCATGCATGCATGCATGCATACATACGTATACATACATACATACATACATGCATGCATGCATACATACATACATACATACATACATACATACATACATACATACATACATACATGCATGCATGCATGCATGCATACATACATACATACATACATACGTATACATACATACATACATACATGCATGCATACATACATACATACATACATACATACATACATACATACATATGTATACATACATACATACATACATACATACGTATACATACATGCATACATACATACATACATACATGCATACATACATACATACTTACATACATACATACATACGTATACATACATACATACATACATACATGCATGCATGCATGCATGCATACATACATACATACATACATACATACATGCATGCATGCATGCATGCATGCATGCATACATACATACATACATGCATGCATGCATGCATGCATGCATGCATGCATGCATACATACATACATACATACATACATACATACATACATACATACATACGTATACATACATACATACATACGTATACATACATACATACATACATAATTGCATACATACATACATACATACATACATACATACATACATACATACATACATACATGCATACATACATACATGCATACATGCATACATACATACATACGTATACATACATACATACATACATACATGCATACATGCATACATACATACTTACATACATACATACATGCATACATGCATACATGCATGCATACATACATACATACATACATACATACATACATACATACATACATGCATACATGCATACATACGTATACATACATACATACATACATGCATACATACTTACATACATACATACATACATACATACATACATACATACGTATACATACATACATACATACTTACATACATACATACATACATACATACATACATACATACATACATACATACGTATACATACATACATACATACATACATACATACATACATACATACATACATACATACGTATACATACATACATACATACATACATACATACATACATACATACGTATACATACGTACATACATACATACATACATACATACATACATACATACATACATACATACATACGTATACATACATACATACATACATACATACATACATACATACATACATACATACATACGTATACATACATACTTACATACATACATACATACATACATACGTATACATACATACATACATACATACATACATACATACATACGTATACATACATACATACATACATACATACATACATACATACATACTTACATACATACATACATACATACATACATACATACATACGTATACATACATACATACATACATACATACGTATACATACATACTTACATACATACATACATACATACATACGTATACATACATACATACATACATACATACATACATACATACATACATAGATACATAGATACATACATACATACATACGTATACATACATACATACATACTTACATACATACATACATACATACATACATACATACATACATACATACATACATACATACATAGATACATAGATACATACATACATACATACGTATACATACATACATACATACTTACATACATACATACATACATACATACATACATACATACATACATACATACATAGATACATAGATACATACATACATACATACATACATACGTATACATACATACATACATACTTACATACATACATACATACATACATACATACATACATACATACTTACATACATAGATACATAGATACATAGATACATACATACATACATACGTATACATACATACATACATACTTACATACATACATACATACATACATACATACATACATACATACTTACATACATACATACATACATACATAGATACATACATACATACATACGTATACATACATACATACATACTTACATACATACATACATACATACATACATACATACATACATACATACATACATACATACGTATACATACATACATACATACATACATACATACATACTTACATACATACATACATACATACATACATACATACATACATACATACATACATACATACAGTACACACAAGACACACTGTCAGGCATAGAGCCTATGTGGTATGCGCCTGGACCACTAGGCCAGCAGCGGACCCTTGGGTAAACTACTTTACGTTGTTGGCCATTCTCCCCTTGCTCTCTATTGTGCATCATGGTTGCATTAGTCTTACCATTATTATCCATGATTAAGAAGTGCTTTAAATCAATTTGATTTGAGAGGATTTGAGCCTGTCTTGCCCCCTGTCTTACGCCCCAGCCTGATCCGCTCGGCTTTTGTGTATAAAAAATGCTGTGTTCGCTTGCTCAGGGAGTCATGGCTGTGGGGGTTCACTGGGGGAAAACACTCATTAAGCATCCGGTTGGAGCGAGGGCTGCTCGGCTTACTGGGAGAATGTTGAGACTGTTGGATGACACAGAGCACTGGCTGAGAAGGGCTGGCTAGGTGGAGGTTTGAGGAACACCCAATAGACTGTTGGATGACACAGAGCACTGGCTGAGAAGGGCTGGCTAGGAGGAGGTTTGAGGAACACCCAATAGACTGTTCAGACACAACCAGGCCACGGCTGTTATCCTGGCTTAAGAAGGGTTTTCCTGTTGGGGGGTGGGGGTGAGGGGGGGAGTCCCGTTGAACAACATTGTTCTCGATGTCTAATAAAGGCTTAGGTATTGCATTGTGCTTTAGAAAGCTTCAGAAAAGAAAAGACTGACTTCTTTCTAGGTGTTTTAAAAGGTGTTTAAAAACGCAGACTGTGCGTCTAAAGACCCACTGAATGACAAACATGTTTTTCCCACTTTTAGAGCTTATCCGGGGTAATCATATGGGCATTCGTAACACTAGATGCTAAAAAAATAGAAAACAAACACTTTTTGTGTGTACTTAGGTCCCTAAACAGGCCATTCTTAATTATTTCCTGTGAACAGAAACGTGCTGCGTGATGACATAGACAGGATATATAAACGCATATAATGAACCTTTGATTACATTCAACTGTTTGTTTCCCATTGCTGGCATTCCTCCAAACACAGCTGTTTTTAATTATAAGAGCTACCCCGTTTTGAATCTCATTCAAGATGAATTCCAAACTATGTATTACACATTGTAAACTTAATGAGCACAATAAAATATGTATCTGTAAACATTATAGGTTAGAATAATAAGCAACTTGGTAACACACATTCTGTAGAAGAGGCAGCCTGGTCGTGTCTCTTTGCCTTGCTACTGAGGGCTACAAACAAAACATTGAAGGGGAAGACCACCCATTTTCAATATTGAACTATGTCATTAATATACCTTAGAGGAGTTGTGTGGAAATAGAAAAAAGTTCCCCCCCTTCTGTGTTGATTGATTTTGGGGTTTGTATTGGAAATTACAACTTGATGACATCACACATTGTACTTCCCCTTTAACACTTTGCCGTCCGAAATAGAATGGTGGTTGGTAGATTAGCCGTGAAATTTCTATTATTGTATTGTGATCTGAGACATAATATTATGTTTATAAACATGAGCCCGCCGCCCCTCCTTCTTGGACAGCGCCGTTGTTTTTTCTTTCTTTTTTTTTCCCAGGTCATTAGCTCACCGTGATTTTCTCGATCTCCGTTGGGATAGAGTGGTGGTTTTGGGCCGAGCATCGATCTCCCTGTGCGTTTCGCGTGCGCGATCCGCGCGCATAACGATCCATGCATATAGTCCAGGAGTGACTGAACAGTCGATGTGTCCACTTTGGATAGCCTAGCACCTAGCACTCCAGCTCTGCTAGTGCTAACGTCCAAACAACAAGTGGGTGGGAGGAAGGAAGGCTGAAGAAGGAAACGCCATGAGAGTCACTTCTGTTCATGTCAGAGCAGCCACGAGCCACCGATGGACGAGTGGTGACTAGGGAAGCTTAGCCGATCGCCCATTTTCGGATGAAAATCATTTATTTTGGTGAATACGGGAAAGTACGGGAAAAGACGATTGGCTGCCCCTCCCCCCCAGGAAGTCCGATATAGTACGGTTTTAATATTAAGGGGCTCCCCGTGGCTTGGAAAGGGTTAAGCATCACATGACTCAGATTTTACATCCCATTGCCTGAAGGGCTGGTCCCTTCTCAGGGGTAGACATTAAGGGAAATTTACTACTGGCCCTCAGGGCCAGTGGATTTTGATGATCACTGGCCCTGACACGCGTGTGCACGCAAAACTTGCGTCCTCGTTCATCCTCGATACCAGCGTCTTTTTTTTTGGGTTATGTTGAGTACATAGGACCCCAATGCCAAACAAGCCATTGAGCTTTCTGTGGTTTAAATCCTTTCAGTAGAAGTTGTATCAGTGAACTGTACCGTCCTGTCCCTTTTGCCATTCAAAATATCATCCCCCATAAATATAGGCCTACTCTTAACACCAGCTGTAGCCTGTTTAACTGGTGAGGGCCCCAGCCCAGATTGACAGCTGTCTGTCTGCCTTCCCAGGATCTCCTAATTTGGGGTTAATTAGCCTAGGACCAAGGCTATCAAAGCTGTATTTTATAGATGATATAAAAATGTAAATAAAATACATCTATGATATTCTTGATCCAAGGCTAAGGTTTTATGCTGGCATAATTGCATCATATTTATAAACTGTGTATACATTCCTGCTCCAGCTAGTCAGTTATACAGAAGATAGGACAGCAATTATAGAAATATTAGACCTTAACTGTGGAATGTTCAATCATGTATGCCTATGTGTTACATTACTTAAGGCCATTTTCTAAATATTTGACTTTTTTAACATGTAGAAAAATAATTGCCAAATTTGACATCAAAGTGCCCACTCTTCCTTAGTGCCCACTGTTGTGTTACATGCTAGCTGTCTGTCCCTCATGATCCATCCATCTCTGACACTGACACTCCATTCTCATCTTCTCGTTTGATATACATATTCTCAATAGGCTACAGTACACGTTGATTCTAAATATTTACAACAGTTAAAAGAAACTAATTTGCCGAATGCGTTCCGCGCGCACACACACACACACACACACACACACACACACACACACACAGGACCGCCCCTCTCTCTCGTTCACTAGACACACAGCGACTTGCGACAGCGTCTTCTTTCAGTATAGTAAATGGACCTTTCCCCAACTTCAAGAACATAACTTGTCTATTGTAGGCCTACTTTCTGATTCTGACCCGCGGTGGACATACTGAACAGCAGGGCAACAGCGCTCCGTTGTGTCAACAATCTATAGAAGCTAACGCTGTTTAGCTGTTAGCAGCATCAACGGAGCCGAACGCATGGATGTGAATGAGCGTGTCAGCGTGGAGTCAAGTGTAGAGATGGGGCGTTCACAAACGAATCGAGTCTTTTGAACGGCTCTTTGAAATGAACGATGGGATCCGGTTCGCAGTATAGGGAGCAGTTCCTTTTGTAAATGAACGGCTCTTTGAAAGGAACGGATCTTAGAGATCCGGCTCACTTCAAAGAGCCATAAATCCCATCAGAGCCCTTGCTGTGAACTGTGACTGCAGCTGCTGTGCGCAGCCAAGCACGCAGAAGGTAACTTTGATCTGGATCACGCAACGCTATATTTTAGCAGTAATTACGAGACGATTTCACCGAAATTATTACAAAACAGTACCACATGCAGGGAATACATGTGAAATTAGATATAAACGTTATTACTTGTTTTATTTTCAAGGCATTAAATTCACTGGCCCAAACGGGCAAGTCCCTGGTGAGTTCTGGTGGCCCTGTCACTCTAAAAAGTACATACGGGCCAGCGGGCTGGTTCTAATGTCGACTCCTGCTTCTGATTGGTTCAGAAACACACAGGCTCCCTTTTCAGACTGAAAATTCAAAATAAAATACCCAAAATAACCATTTCACTGGGTCTTAAAAAAAAAAAAGCAGGGCTGCATGGCCTTAAAAAGACATACATCTTTCATTCATTGTGTTTTAGAAAGCAGGCTATATGTCCACTACAGCCTTAAATCTTTCAAGCAGGCAGCATATGGTGCTCTTAGCAGGCACTTTCTTTGAACAGTGGATCCATGTCCGAGGTGGCTGCCTGGGCTGTGGAATTAAAGGCCTGAGTGATAAGCCACCGACGCTTACATTTCAAACAAAATCAACTCTTCCCCTTTTCGAAGACCTCAATCCTTTGCTTTTTTCCCGCCCTTTGTCCCGCGTGGAAACGGCGGAAGACAGTGGGCAGTAGGAATGGGACGATATGAAAATGTCATATCACGATTATTTTGACAAAAGAAATCGCGATTTACGATATTAGAAGCATTGTTTAGAAAAAAACGTGCTTTTGAACAGGGTGACCTGATTAAAGTGCAAGCTATGCAGAAAGAGATAAAACGCATAGCCACTGAATGTAAACACAACTACAAACTTAAGATTGAAAAACAAATGAAGGATTCCAATGTAAGACAAGCATGGAAGGGGCTGTACACAATGGTTGGAATAAAGGAAAAGAAAGATGTCATTAACACTAGTGATGATCAGTCTTTTGCCAATGAATTAAATACCTTTTATGGCAGATTTGATACCTCTGATTTTTCAACCGAACGTAATTTGTTAAAGGACCAATTTGGCAGTGGTCAATTACTTATTATAACAGAGGAGGAGGTGTGTAGAACACTCAAAAGAATTAACCCACGCAAAGCACCGGGTCCCGATGGGATAAGGGGTTATGTGCTCAAGGAGTGTAGGGAACAGCTCAGCCCTGTACTGAGACACATGTTCCAGTTATCTATAGATACACATTATATTCCAAAAGCATGGAAGACCTCGCTCATAGTCCCAGTGCCGAAAATGTCCAATCCCAAAGTCCTTAATGACTATCGGCCTGTTGCCTTGACATCATTAATTATGAAATCTTTGGAGCGCATTGTTTTAAATAACCTTCTTAGTAATGTGCAACATGAAATGGACCCGTTACAGTTTGCATATAGAAAGGGGAGGGGTACTGATGACGCTCTTCTTGTGATGCTTAATAAGATCTACTGTCACCTAGATAAACCTGAAAAGAAACGATATGCTCGTGTACTCTTTGTAGACTTCTCGTCGGCATTTAACACTATGAGACCTCACATACTGATGAGAAAACTGTATGATATGGGTGTTAACACCAATATCATCAGATGGGTGGAGTCCTTCCTGACTGATCGGGTACAACATGTCAGGGTGAATAAAGCAATATCTCTCCCTATTACGACCAACACGGGGGCCCCGCAAGGGAGCGTGATTTCACCAGTATTGTTCACTCTGTACACAAGCGACTGTAGGAGCGACTCTGATAACACCTGTATTGTTAAATTTGCCGACGACACAGCCATTGTTGGTTTGATCGAGGATGACGAGATAGGCTATCGAAGAACAGTGGACGAGTTTTCTGGTTGGTGTAAGAATAATTTCCTTCAGTTGAATATTAAAAAAACTAAGGAGGTTATATTTGATTTCCGGACCAGTTGTGATGCTGCACACCAGAAAATAGTCATTGATGGGGATGAGGTAGAGACTGTTGATGAATACAAGTACTTGGGTACAACGATTGATTCAAAGCTGACATGGAATTCGAACACCGATGCCATCTATAAGAAAGGCCAGCAGAGGCTGCATTTTATGCGCAGACTGAGAAAGTATAATGTGGATAAAAGTTTAATGTTACTTTTCCATCGCTCCTTTGTGGAAAGTGCATTAACTTTTTGTTTTATTGCCTGGTATGGCTCCTTATCGTTGGTCAACAAGAACAGGCTCCATAAAATCATAAATGTATCCAGCAAGATAGCTGGGGTACGGCTGGAGAGTATGACCTCTATGTATGAGACCCGTGTGCTCAGGAAGGGCAAAGCCATTTCTAGGGATAGAACACACCCATTATACAGTCAATACGACCTTATGCACTCAGGACGACGGTACACAGTACCTGCGTTGAAGGCGAGGGCCTCGAGGACATTTGTCCCCACTAGTATAGGGCTTCTGAACAAACAAGCCCCAGCTCAGTTCCGTGCATAAAGTGTTATGACTGGTAGCCTGTTTTGTATCATGTTGTTAGTGAACTGTGAGTTTGTCTTGTTATTCATGTATTGTGGTGTGTACCATGTTGTCAGTGAATTATGAGTTTGTCTTGTCATTCATGTATCGTGTATTATGTGCTGTGATTTTGTGTCCTGATGACTGCTTGGTGCAAAAAGAATTTCCGCAAGGACAAATAAAGCATCTATCTATCTATCTATCTATTATCGCGATAATCGAAATCCATTATCCTAGGGCGGAACATTTTTTTTTTTTATATATATAATTAATTTTTTGGTTTTTATGCCTTTATTGATAGTATACAGTAGATTGACAGGAAATGGGGAGAGAGATGGGGAGTGACATGCGGCAAAGGTCGTCCGGATCAGGAATCGAACCGGCGACGCCACGGCAACCACGCCTATGTGGCGGTGCCTATGTGGCATGCGCCCTGACCAGCAGGCCACCGGACGCTGGTCCGGTATATATACAAGATATACAAGCTCACAATGCGTCGCAAGGCGGCGCGTTGTGAGCTTGTTGTGAGCTTGTAGATCGGCTATATTTTGACAAAGACATTTGATAGAGAGTGAAAAAAAATACTATTTCAAGTATGTATATTATAAGTAACTTTTACCAATTATAGAGGGTGTAAGTGTTACCAGCTCGGCAAATAAAAGGTGAATTGATCCCAGTGCATGACAGAGGCTGATATCACAATAATTTTTTTTTATCGGAGCGGTTCAAAAGGCTCCCTCCTTTAAGTGTGAAAGCACATATTAAAGTTACAGCATGAACCTGCACTCTGGCAGGAAACTGCTGATATGGCCCAGCGCCCAGGTGCCGCTGCACTGCAATCTGCACCGCCCGCCCCGCCCGGCCCTGTTTCAGCCTATCATGGTGCAGCGAGCTGCGTTAACTGGGTCACAACGCAAGGTGTCCCTGACAAGGGTCCCTGCACCCCCCCCCCCCAACACACACACACACCCCCAACTCCCCACTCGGAGAGCCACCCCCCCCCCCCCTTCCCTCTTGGCGAGTTTAAACGGAGTTCAGGGGGACCTTGGCCAGCCTTGAAAGTCACCATCCCGCTACTAGTACTACAACCCACCTCCCACCACCCAGCCTCGTCCTTCAGCCGTCTGCCAGCTTCGCCCGTGCCACACAGCCCCCCACCCCCACCCACTCTCTTTGGGGAAACTCCAGGTGCAGGATTTAGTTTGGAATTAACCCTTTTAGGCCTAGAATTATTGAATGCTTTAACCAGTGAAAAATAGCAGATATACAAGCTCACAGCTACACATCTACACACATCTACACATCTCACATCTACACAGCGCCGCGCTGTGTAAATCTGCTATTTTTGAAAAAGTCGTGAAAATGTGTGCGAATCTTTGAATATATGTATTTTCAAAGCGAAACGTTTGTAACTCAAATTTTGCTTCTGGGTGGTCCCTGGAACGAAATATTTTGAGATGGGGGTCCGTGGCCAAATACATATCATTTTGGGGGTCCTTCACATGAAAAGGTTTGAGAACCACTGACATAGTAGTCTCTCAAGAACAGACTAACTGAGCTCCAGTTAAGTGAAAAGGACCTTTCTTTGACGATGGCTGGCCAGATTGCTGACATAGAAACATAGTTTTTTTTTTTTTTTTAAACCTTAGAAGGATTCAAAAGACACTTATAGAATCGGGTCAACATTCTAATTTTCACGATTTAAAAAAAATAGCAGATCTACAAGCTCGCAGATCTGTGAGCTTATAGATCTGCTATTTTTCAATAGTTAAAGCATAAAATAATCATACACAATATGTGTACCCGTTCTGGATGGGTTTTAATTTGCCAGGTTGAAATTTTCCTTCTTTATCCTCCCTCCCCTTCCCCTCCATCCGCAGTCCCTCCCTCCCTCCCTCCCTCCCTCCCCTCCTCCCTCCCCCTCCCTCCCTCCCTCCCCCTCCCTCCCCTGCTCCAGTAAGTCGTCCTCCCGAGATGACAGAAGTGCTCATATATTCACGCCGCTCTGATTGCAAGTCAAGATCACCGTGGCAACTATAGGAGGTCACCAGAGTGTTTCCTTTTTGCTTTTCTACTCCGCGTTACTGTGGTGTGTGTGTGTGTGTGTGTGTGTGTGTGTGTGTGTGTGTGTGTGTGTGTGTGTGTGTGTGTGTGTGTGTGTGTGTGTGTGTGTGTGTGTGTGTGTGTGTGTGTGTGTGTGTGTGTGTGTGTGTGTGTGTGTGTGTGTGTGTGTGTGTGTGGCCTCTACTGTGAGGAGAGGGCTTTTTGCCTGAAGGGGTTTTAGCCGGTTATTAGGGGACGGACGGTGGAATCAGATCAGGCGCCACCTCCAAAATCTCATCAGGCACCTTACCCGAACCCCCCCCCCCCCCCCCCCCCCCCCCCCCCCTATCATCCATCCATCCATCCATCCATCGCCCCCTCCTACAGTAACAAATGACCCTCCTCCACCCGTCTCCTTCACATAAAGAAACCCCATTAGATTGCAGCTCAGCCACTGCTTGGCTACAATTGTGTTTATGCAGTGGGGGGGGGGGGGGGGCATAACTTAGGGGAAAAAAAATAGAGTGAATGAACCACTTACTCAAAAGAACAATGCCTTTTGAAATGTCAAGTACCTTAGCTCGGGGTTCATGACGGCTTCTGCGATCGTAATAGGTGTAAAGGGAGGTACTGGCAGGGAGGTTGGGGTAAGAGAGGAAGGAAGGGAGATGGGTGTTAGACAGGGGTCTTCAACGTTTTCAGGCCAGGGACCCCTTAGCTGAGAGAGAGATGAAGCAGGGACCCCCACAACCTTATCATAGATTCCATATAGTTTCATCGTTTGACAGCGCAATCATCAGTGTATTTTGGATTCATGTCAATTTGTGTTTTCAGATATTTAACCGTTTGAACCGTAAAAAAATTGACCTTTCACTCTGTACTTAGTCTGCTCTTTTTCCCCTCTACACCAATGCTCTTTGCCAAAAATAGCCGATCTACAAGCTCACAACGCCGCTGCGAGGCGTTGTTGCTATTTTTCGCATATGTCCCCAGAATATGGACACTAGGGTTCAAGTGGTTAATATAAAAAAAGGAGAAAACAGTTTCTATCACACAAAGACCCCCTGTAGTAACTCTGAGGCATTGTGAGCTTGTAGATCTGGTATGTTTGGCTAAAGTCCCCAGAATATGGACACTATAGGGTTCAAATGGTATAAAAAAGGAGAACAAAAGTTTCTATCACACAAAGATTTGGAGGACCCCTTGTAGTAACTCTGAGAACCCCCTAGGGGTCCCGTGCCCCCTGTTGAAGACCCCTGGTATAAGAGGGAGGGAGGGAGGTGTAAGAGGGGTAGGGGGCAGACAATAACACGTCAAAATGCTGTGCTGTACGTGTTGGGTCTTAAAGGTATATTCCACTTTCAAAAAACTTTTGGTCACTTTATCATCTAATCAGGCTTTTATGAACACCCTGAACAGTTTTTAATTTACTTCATTCTAGATATTTGATGTAAATGTTACCAGGCCCTCCAGGCCCAGGGCCTCTCCCCACACAAAACCCATTGTAACTTCAAACTTAATTTTAACCATGATAGATTCATTAAAAAAAACATTATTTTTTTCTGGTGACTCATATTACCCACCTAATACGTGAGCAGGCTGTGTTTTCTCAATAACCCTTTTCATTTATTTTTAATAATTCTTTGGGAAAATGAGAAAAATTAAATACAAAACAAAATTATTAAAAATAAATGAAAAAAGTTATTGAAAAAACACGGCCTGCTCACGTATTAGGAGGGTATAATGAGTCACCAGAAAAAATAATGGGTGTTTTTAATGAATCTATCATGGTTAAAATGGAGTTTGAAGTTACAATGGGTGTGTGTGGGGAGAGGCCCTGAGCCTGGGGAGGCAGACCCATGCAAGGCAGAGTGGAATATCCCTTTAACTCTTCTGTCTGTCTGCTCTCCTCAGGTTCTTCACTACTTGGCCGTTCAGAAACCTGCAGACCTCACCAGCCATCTCCTGCCCTGCATCCTCCATGCTGCTATCCTCAAAGTGAAGGAGGAGGGTGAGTGGGACGTGTCTTTGTTTTGGTCTGTTTTATCTGTATTTTGCTGTTGTTTATGTTTTGTGTATGATTATAAGGTTTTAGGTTTAGGCATAGTTTTACTGAGGTTAGGGTTATGTTTAGGCATAGTTTTTACTGAGGTTAGGGTTTGGGTTAGGTTTAGGCATAGCTTTACTGAGGTTAGGGTTTGGGTTAGGTTTAGGCATAGTTTTACTGAGGTTAGGGTTTGGGTTAGGTTTAGGCATAGCTTTACTGAGGTTAGGGTTTGGGTTAGGTTTAGGCATCGTTTTACTGAGGTTAGGGTTTGGGTTAGGTTTAGGCATCGTTTTACTTAGGTTTGGGTTAGGTTTAGGCATCGTTTTACTGAGGTTAGGGTTTGGGTTAGGTTTAGGCATCGTTTTACTTAGGTTTGGGTTAGGTTTAGGCATCGTTTTACTGAGGTTAGGGTTTGGGTTAGGTTTAGGCATAGTTTTACTGAGGTTAGGTTTAGGTTTAGGTTTAGGCATAGTTTTACTGAGGTTAGGTTTAGGTTTAGGTTTAGGCATCGTTTTACTGAGGTTAGGGTTTGGGTTAGGTTTAGGCATAGTTTTACTGAGGTTAGGTTTAGGTTTAGGTTTAGGCATCGTTTTACTGAGGTTAGGGTTTGGGTTAGGTTTAGGCATAGTTTTACTGAGGTTAGGTTTAGGTTTAGGTTTAGGCATCGTTTTACTGAGGTTAGGGTTTGGGTTAGGTTTAGGCATAGTTTTACTGAGGTTAGGGTTAGGTTTAGGTTTGGGCATAGTATTCTTCACCAGGTTAACATCACCAGATTCTGACTAATGGGATGTAGGAACAATGAGATTTCGGACCAAATGCCATGGCACCCCTAACCCTATAATTTTCTAAGTTTTGGACATTGGACACAGTGTCCACCGGACAGGACATTGGACACAGTGTCCACCCATTGGACACAGTGTCCACCCATTGGACACAGTGTCCACCGGACAGGCAATATTATTTAAATTTTTTTCACTAATCCCCTCCCCCCAAAAACGTTTTTTTTTTTCTAAGATTTTAAAACGGCAAATCGACAAGCTAGTAGAGCAGCTGTATCAGAATAGCCAAAATATGAGTGACAGCCCCTTCTCTTTATTCCTGTCCATAATTCTACCATGCAAGTGACTGTTCATAACGATTGCTGCAGAATATGCAACCAACCCAAGTTGATACAAAATCCCATGTCATCATGTGTCATAGCAAACACGGATGGAAATGTATCTCCCCAATCCCCCGCCCCACCTCCCCCCAACTCTTTATCTCTCCTCCAAATGTTGAATATGTACCCGTTCAGGTGACAACTCCAACATTGTACAGCCACCACTACAATGACATGAATTCCTCCATCGTATTTTAATTTGACATTAGACCCAGCCAAAACCCAACAGCAGTAAACAAACGTATGCCTTGATACAGACACAGAACCTGTTGTTGTTATTATGTGCTGGTTCAGTGCAGTATTGCATGCTGGTACACACACACACACACACACACACACACACACACACACACACTGGTGGAATTAAAACCATACTAAAGACACGAACAGGCTAAGAATCTCAAACCTGCGGGATCCAGCCTGATTAGCTACGTTCGTCTTTTTCCTGCTAGTAAAGCGGAGTGAGAAAAACATAACTCCGAATGGAGCAAGCAGGCTGCATCCCAACAGTGGTATTTTTGATTGATTGAATACTTTATTTGTCAAAAGTGTAAACAGCACGGAGGTACAGTAAAACACTTCAAATTCAAAAATAGCAGATCTGCAAACTCAAAACGTGTCGCTTGGAGCCCCGTTTCGAGGATGTGGATTTGCAACTTTTGCTACTTTTGTGTGACGCTGTATTATGATCAAATAGAGGCATTCATTCCCAACACAAAAAGTAGAAATATGGAGATAAAAGATTTCGGGCCGACAGCGACGAGATAATATTGTCACCGTCGGGCAGAAACCTCGTATCTCCATGTCTCAAATGTGTACCTTTTTTCGTGAAGTGAAGCCCTGCTTCATCACATAAGACTGTCGCACAAGACTAGTGAAAAGAGCAGATCTGTTAGATCGGCTATTTTCTCTCTATTTTTTATTTTATTTTATTTTTTATCATTTTTAAAATGATAAAACTAACGGTTTTGGACATACAAGGTTTTCACCCGACAACGACGATATACATGTATTGATAAATATAAATAGCTATTATATAATGTGTAATAGTACATTTGATACTAACAATGCTGATCCTCCATGCCTCCATCCTTGTGGTGGCTCCAGTGTCCGGGGAGGACATCCAGTCTCTGAAGAAGGCCATCCAGCAGGCCACCTCTCATGCCAGCAAGCTGCTCCGTCACCCAAGTCCAGACTTCAAGAAGCTGGAGGTCAGTGAGTGAAGAAACCACAGTAATGGAAGAAGTTCTCACATTTCTTTTTTTACTTAATCTACTAAAGTATCAATACTGCAATGTAGAAATGCTCTGTTACAATCCTGTATTCAAAATATTGAGTTAAAGTACAAAAGTATCTGCATCAAAATACATAGGGCGTCCGTTGGCCTAGCTGTCTTAAAGAAGTAGTTCACCCCCAAAATGACTTTTTTTCTATCGATTACTCACCCCATTTTTAGTTTTTGTCGCATTCCTATGCCAATAATTTGATTATAACAAAATTTCCCCATTGATTCCGGATGGAGACCCCATTTGTGTCTCCATCTGGAATCAATGGGCCTACAAAGAGTTTCCTCAAATTATTGGCTTCGGAATGTGACACAAAAATAAGTCTCCTTGGGGTGAGTAATCGATAGAAAAAAAGTCATGTTGGGGGTGAACTACTCCTTTAAAGTACCAAAAGTAAAACTACTCGTTCAGCAGAATGTCTCATTTCACATGTTCAAAATGTATTCAAAATATTTTGAAAATAGCTGATCTTTTTCTTTGTTTTTGCAAGCTCCATCGTTTTGTTGTTATTTCCAGAAACAGAAACTATAAAAAGTGTAAAGTGTTCCTCAGAGCGCATGTCTCTTCCAGAGTATTAGATTATTGTGGGCCAGCAATGTTTGGAATTTGCCAATCAGCATGGATTATGAAAAATCTGACTGATCAATCTTGATCACAAAATCAACACTACTGTATTTACTGTCTGTCTGTCTGGCAGGAGGTGATAGGCCAGCTGATGGCGGTGGAGACAGTCATCGCCCGCGCCCGCTCGCTCACTACTGTATTTACTGTCTGTCTGTCTGGCAGGAGGTGATAGGCCAGCTGATGGCGGTGGAGACGGTCATCGCCCGCGCCCGCTCGCTCACTACTGTATTTACTGTCTGTCTGTCTGGCAGGAGGTGATAGGCCAGCTGATGGCGGTGGAGACGGTCATCGCCCGCGCCCGCTCGCTCAAGGCCAAGTTCGGCATCGGCAAGGGAGAGAGAGGAGAGGAGGAGGAGGACCTAGAGAAGTAAGTAATTTAGTTTTAGTCATGGTCTTTTGAACAAAAATTCTATTTAGTTTTAGTCATATTTCAGTCATCTATAATGTTTTAGTTTTAGTCTAGTTTTAGTTGACTAAATACCATAAGATTTCAGGCTACTAAATCTACAGTTGATTTATTTTATTTATTTTTTGACTGGCCGCGATGGCGTTGAAATGCCGGATCAATACTCGCCTGTGTGCCGAAAATAGCAGATCTACAAGCTTTATGCGCAATGAATGTAGAACATACAACATGTACAAACTGAACCTTGACTGTACGACAGTGGTTCTCAACCAGTGGTCCTTGAGGGGGTTCCAGGTGGTCCCAAGCTCAGTGATGGAGAGTTGGTAACCAAATGGACTCCTGAGAGCGTAAAATTAAGTTATTGTTAAACTTCTGCGTTATTTAATTTACAAGAAGTCTTCACAATTAGAGAATGTAGCAGATATATACTGTATATATTTGTATCAAAGTTTGCCTGTTATCAGTCCTATGGCACCAACATCAATACAGCCTGTTATCAGTCCTATGGCACCAACATCAATACAGCCTGTTATCAGTCCTATGGCACCAACATCAATACAGCCTGTCATCTCTCCTATGGCACCAACATCAATACAGCATGGAATTGTGGACAAAATCTTTATCCAACGACAACAAAATATTGGGGGTTGAAAAGCCTCTGCTGTACAACATCAACCAGCTCCCCCGAGAGAATCCCAGAGAATGGGACAGACATAGCAGCATAAGAGAATCCCAGAGAATGGGACAGACAGAGAGAATCCCAGAGAATGGGACAGACATCCCAGAGAATGGGACAGACGTAGCAGCATAAGTAGAGGTGTAGCAGAGAATCCCAGAGAATGGGACAGACATCCCAGAGAATGGGACAGACGTAGCAGCATAAGTAGAGAATCCCAGAGAATGGGACAGACGTAGCAGAGAATCCCAGAGAATGGGACAGACGTAGCAGCATAAGTAGAGGTGTAGAGAGAATCCCAGAGAATGGGACAGACGTAGCAGCATAAGTAGAGGTGTAGCAGAGAATCCCAGAGAATGGGACAGACGTAGCAGCATAAGTAGAGGTGTAGCAGCAGGCCCTGCCTTCAAGACACCGGAGTGCTGGACGTGTCTCATGTTTTATGTATCGTTCCTCAGTCAGCACCCCCACCGGAGTGTGAATCACCACCAGCCCACAAGCTCAACACAGGAGAATGAACTTTCAACCCAATTTGACTCGGCGGTAGTTTTTACATTAGCTCTCGTATAAGATGTCGGCTCATTTTATTATTTATTTTATGCCTCCTGTCTCCCCGTGTGTCAGACATATTGTATTCATCTCCACCTCCCCCCGCCCCCCACCTGTCTGTCTCTTTATTAATATCACCGGCTTCTTGCTTTCATTTCATCAGACTCTCCTCTGGGAGCCGTGCAGCAAGCCGAGGAGACCAGCTAATAAATCCTCGCTGTCTGTCGGCCAGAAACCTCTTATCTCCATATTCTAACTTTTAGTTGTTTTATTTCTCAAATAAATGAACGCCCTACTTGATCATACTACAGCAAAAAGCATCAAAAGTAGAACGATTTGCACGCTCGAAGCGAGTCACGAAACACAGCGCTTTTTGGAGCTTGTCGATCTGTTGTTTTAGCTCTTTTTTATTTTTTAATCCTGAAAAAAAGTTAACAGTTTTGGACTTATGAGGTTTCGACTGACGGATGAAATGTTAGGCAAACAAAGTGTGAGAAGTCATTCGCGTGTGTGTGTGTGTGTGTCTGTGTGTGTGTGTGTGTGTGTGTGTGTGTGTGTGTGTGTGTGTGTGTGTGTGTGTGTGTGTGTGTGTGTGTGTGTGTGTGTGTGTGTGTGTGTGTGTGTGTGTGTGTGTGCACGCTCTCTCTTTCTCTGCCACCTACACCCTCTTGCCAGCGAACCTTTTATTAATGTCCAGTTTGAACTCGGCTTCTCCCCAAGCCCGTGACAGCCCGTGTCAGGTCGATGCATTGCGTGTGTGTGTGCAAGCTTGTAGATCTGCCATTTTGGCGAAAATATTAGCTGTAAACGGAAATACTGGCGGACCTGGAACAGACCTGGTCAACTAGCTATAAGGTTCAAGTGGTTCACCTCAACCTGAATCAGGGTTCCCCAATTAGTTTTCCCCAAGGGCCAAATTATGTCTAGGGTACCAAGCCGAGGGCCACAGCATTGCAGGGGGCGACGGTGGCCCGCTACTCCAGTGACAGTTCAGATATCGTCGTTGTCGGGTGAAAATCTTGTTTGTCCAAAACCGTTCGTTTTGCATTTATCATTTTAAAAATGACTTAAACTAGTGAAAACAGCCGATCTACAAGCACACAACGCCTCGCACCGCGAGGGTGCGAGGCGTTGTGTGCTTGTAGATCGGCTGTTTTCACTACTTTTGTGCGACGGCCTTGTATGATGAAGCAGAGCTACACTTTGCGAAAGAACTTACACATTTTGAGATACGGGTTTTCCACCCGACAATGACAATATACTAGTTTTGTTGCTGCTCTTATACCACCATTATTACTGGGGTTGGTGGGGGCCTGACAGTAGCCCCCCGTGGGCTGCGAATGGCCCGCGGGCCGCCTGTTGGGGAACCCTGCTGTACATGTAAAGTGACTCACTGCCTCAGCCTGATGGCCTCAACAATCTAGTATCTCCTCAGTCCACAGGGATGTTGGACTTTCACGGGGGAGACACGAGTTCGAATCCCGGGCGTAACATATAGCATCATACGTTTTTTTTTTTCTTCTCAAAAATAGCTGATCTACAAGCTCTCAGCGTCACTGCTAATATGTGTATGTGTCAAAAATAGCAGAGATGTTTGAGGTTGTACTTCTGCTCTTTTTGAACAGCCTACATATAAAGTGGTTAAAATGATTGTGATGCTACTTTTGCAGGGGGGCCCCCCCAAGGACCCCTTTTAGGGTCCCCGGACCGCACTTTGAGAACCTCTGCCTTAGAAAGACAGGATTTTTATTTAAATTTTTTTATCAGGAGAGACCTTTACTGTTCATTAGTGTTCAGCTGCCTGTGTGAGGACACACATGCACACAAACGCACGCACGCACGAACACGCACGCAAATGCCTGGCCTCATTAACGGGACACCCAGGGCGGGCCCTGCAGCGGCAGGCTCCGTTCTCCCGTCTCCGGAGCGCCTGGTGTCCCCGTTCAGGTGCTCTGCCAGGGGTGGGGGGAGGGGGGGTACAGTAGGCATACAGTAGGTGTCGATGTTAACCATCCTCACCGCAAATCAAATTCCCCATGAAATTATACATCATTAAAATACATTTTTAAAAAGCCTGAAATTGGGTATGGGCCTGAAATCACTTGAAAAATGCAACGAAAACAAAAGAAATATCCTTTAAAAATATGATTGAAATGGTTTATTAAAGCAAATAGATAGTAGACTAGGAGAAACAAGGAAGTAACAGAGCCAGAAACTACTGTATGTACTACTGTATACAGTATAAACTACTGTATGTACTACTGTATACAGTATAAACTACTGTATGTACTACTGTATACAGTATAAACTACTGTATGTGTGAGAAAAAGGTGCACGGTAGGCGGGGCCAAGCGGCACTGAATGAATTATTGACAGATGTATTCTTCGTCATTATGACAGAGTAACGAACCGAACGCAAGCCGATGTACAAGCTCACAGCGTGTTGCTGATGAAACACGTTCTGAGCTATTTTCTCTGCCATCATCCGTCGTACGACAAAGTATTCATCGGCCAACAAAGCAATAGAAAGGGAGTGATGGCAAATCGAGCCAGGAAGGCTCTCTGTATGAGAAGTATGTTTTTTAAACAGTTAAGGTCCTAGCCGTGTTAAGCCCTCTGTACATCTACAGTATGGGCTTCTTTAAAATGCACCTCTCTTATGAAATGCAAGAAATGAATAATCCTTTTTCAGCCATAACCATTTTGTCTGGAAAAACAGACTGCTATAGCACTAATGGGTTTTGAAGGGGGCCCATTATGCTCATTTCCAGCTATTGTATTTTTTATTCTGGGACTCAGTAGAGAAGTTTTGCATTATTCACAGTTGGGGGGGGGGGGGGCAATCCTTATTTATATTATTGAGATACAGCTGCTCATTTCAGCCTTTGTCTAAAACAAGCGGACTTGGTAGCTAGGTGGCTCGGGAGGTAGAGCGACTGCTTGGGGAATCGAAACGTTTACAGATTCGATTCCCCTCCCCGGCACGAGCAAGACACCGAAACCCTAACTGCTCCCGATAAGCAGGTTGGTGCCTGGCATGGTGTGTGAATGTGAGTGTGAAAGGGGTGAATGTAAAGTGCTTTGGAAATGGTGAAATAGTTTAGCTGTATTAGCTCCTGTCTATGTCAAAATTGTATGCCCAAATCCGAGTTGTTGCCTAAAGCAGATTGGAATGAGATTGGTTTGAACAGTATGGTCTGAACATGTTGCGCTGACAGTCAGTGAACGACCCGCCCCCTGATTGGCTGAGAAGCACCCAGCCCCCGTTTCACTAGGAAGTATACAGCAATACGTATTCATTCAGCCCAGTTTGCAGCAAACAGGAGACATGATGCCATCCTGTAGACGAACACGATGCCTCATGTTCACTAGGTACTGCCGTGTGTGTCCAGCTCTGGACCCCTCACAGTTTGCGTGATTTTAGGGCAAAATCTGTCGGAGCAGTGTCCAAAAATGTGTTTTGCAAGAATCGGCCTCATGGTGGCGCTAGAAGAGGGCCATGTGAGACATGAGGGGTGGAGATCGTGGTTTGGCAGCCAAGGAGTGTGTGTGCAAAGTTTGGCATGTATAGGGGCAACGGTGGCGGAGATATGAGTAGGGGAAAAGTGTGACGTGACGGACAGACAGACTGACAGCCGGTGGAGGTTTTGATAGTAGTAGTAGTAGTAGTTACACTGTACACTATGGGATGCTGCTGTGCATGTGGAGAAGTTGTATCACTGTACACTATGGGATGCTGCTGTGCATGTGGAGAAGTTGTATCTGTCTATTCCTGCTGTTGATAGTAGTAGTAGTAGTAGTTACACTGTACACTATGGGATGCTGCTGTGCATGTGGAGAAGTTGTATCTGTCTATTCCTGCTGTTGATAGTAGTAGTAGTAGTAGTTACACTGTACACTATGGGATGCTGCTGTGCATGTGGAGAAGTTGTATCTGTCTATTCCTGCTGTTGCCTGCCTGTAGTAGTAGTAGTAGTTACACTGTACACTATGGGATGCTGCTGTGCATGTGGAGAAGTTGTATCTGTTGTCTATTCCTGCTGTAGTTACACTGTACACTATGGGATGCTGCTGTGCATGTGGAGAAGTTGTATCTGATAGTAGTAGTAGTAGTAGTTACACTGTACACTATGGGATGCTGCTGTGCATGTGGAAACGTTGTATCTGTCTATTCCTGTAGTAGTAGTAGTTACACTGTACACTATGGGATGCTGCTGTGCATGTGGAAACGTTGTATCTGTCTATTCCTGTAGTAGTAGTAGTTACACTGTACACCATGGGATGCTGCTGTGCATGTGGAAACGTTGTATCTGTCTATTCCTGTAGTAGTAGTAGTTACACTGTACACTATGGGATGCTGCTGTGCATGTGGAGAAGTTGTATCTGTCTATTCCTGTAGTAGTAGTAGTTACACTGTACACTATGGGATGCTGCTGTGCATGTGGAGAAGTTGTATCTGTCTATTCCTGTAGTAGTAGTAGTTACACTGTACACTATGGGATGCTGCTGTGCATGTGGAGAAGTTGTATCTGTCTATTCCTGTAGTAGTAGTAGTTACACTGTACACTATGGGATGCTGCTGTGCATGTGGAGAAGTTGTATCTGTCTATTCCTGTAGTAGTAGTAGTTACACTGTACACTATGGGATGCTGCTGTGCATGTGGAGAAGTTGTATCTGTCTATAGTAGTTACACTGTACACTATGGGATGCTGCTGTGCATGTGGAGAAGTGGTATCTGTCTATTCCTGCTGTTGTAGTAGTAGTAGTAGTTACACTGTACACTATGGGATGCTGCTGTGCATGTAGAGAAGTTGTATCTGTCTATTCCTGCTGTTGCCTGTAGTAGTAGTAGTAGTAGTTACACTGTACATTATGGGATGCTGCTGTGCATGTAGAGAAGTTGTATCTGTCTATTCCTGCTGTTGTACACTATGGGATGCTACTGTGCATGTAGAGAAGTTGTATCTGTCTATTCCTGCTGTTGCCTGTTGTAGTAGTAGTAGTAGTAGTAGTTACACTGTACACTATGGGATGCTACTGTGCATGTAGAGAAGTTGTATCTGTCTATTCCTGCTGTTGATAGTAGTAGTAGTAGTAGTTACACTGTACACTATGGGATGCTGCTGTGCATGTAGAGAAGTTGTATCTGTCTATTCCTGCTGTTGTAGTAGTAGTAGTAGTAGTAGTTACACTGTACACTATGGGATGCTGCTGTGCATGTAGAGAAGTTGTATCTGTCTATTCCTGCTGTTGATAGTAGTAGTAGTAGTAGTTACACTGTACACTATGGGATGCTGCTGTGCATGTAGAGAAGTTGTATCTGTCTATTCCTGCTGTTGATAGTAGTAGTAGTAGTAGTTACACTGTACACTATGGGATGCTGCTGTGCATGTGGAGAAGTTGTATCTGTCTATTCCTGCTGTTGCCTTAGTAGTAGTAGTAGTAGTTACACTGTACACTATGGGATGCTGCTGTGCATGTGGAGAAGTTGTATCTGTCTATTCCTGCTGTTGCCTTAGTAGTAGTAGTAGTAGTTACACTGTACACTATGGGATGCTGCTGTGCATGTGGAGAAGTTGTATCTGTCTATTCCTGCTGTTGTTACACTGTACACTATGGGATGCTGCTGTGCATGTGGAGAAGTTGTATCTGTCTACACTATGGGATGCTGCTGTGCATGTAGAGAAGTTGTATCTGTCTATTCCTGCTGTTGTTACACTGTACACTATGGGATGCTGCTGTGCATGTGGAGAAGTTGTATCTGTCTACACTATGGGATGCTGCTGTGCATGTAGAGAAGTTGAATCTGTCTATTCCTGCAGTTGATAGTAGTAGTAGTAGTAGTTACACTGTACACCATGGGATGCTGCTGTGCATGTGGAGAAGTTGTGTCTGTCTATTCCTGCTGTTGTAGTAGTAGTAGTAGTAGTTACACTGTACACTATGGGATGGTACTGTGCATGTGGAGAAGTTGTATCTGTCTATTCCTGCTGTTGTAGTAGTAGTAGTAGTTACACTGTAGAAGTGGAGAAGTTGTATCTGTCTATTCCTGCTGTTGTAGTAGTAGTAGTAGTTACACTGTAGAAGTGGAGAAGTTGTATCTGTCTATTCCTGCTGTTGCCTGCCTGCTTGCTCTGGGGATAAATTAAATCTTGACAATCAGCTCACTTCATGTCACGCTACAAGCTTGTACATTTGCTATTTTCGAAAATGTTTGGCAATCTTTTGATATATTTGATTCATTCTTCTCTTCTGGGGGTCCCTGGCACAGCACCTTTTCAGATGGGGGTCTGTGGCCAACTAAATATCAATTTGGGGGACATGAAAAACACTGTGTATACAGTATGTCTTTAACCGCTAGTCTCCATGACCGGAGACCCTCAAATTGAAGTTGACAGTCATGCATGTCACCTCATAGTCATTATATTCTATTAGCTGCCTGTCCACGGCCCAAAGCTCAAGGCCAGCATAATGAGGCAACCCTGCTCACCGGCTGTCTGGAAGCTCCTACGGTTAAGTTTGTAGCTCCTCTCTACCCCCCCTCCCCCCACCCCCCGCCCCTTACAATTTGCAGGACTAGAATTGAATTAGAATTTTTTGCATTCGAATTTTTGCTTTAATAATTAGTAAAAAAAAAAAAGTTGAATATTCAATGATTTATTTTTCTCAGTAGATCAATGAAGTGCTGCAAAACTAATTGTCTGTCTGTCTGCAAAATTGTCCACCAGGGAATGGTGAAACATGGCTCTAGTGCACACCTCTTGTTTTATTAAATTAATGTCTTGTAAGTTCAAATCGAGACTCAGCGGAAATAGACAATATAAAATATTGCTTGCATGTAGATCTGCTATTTCAGGCAAGCAATATGGTGGAGCAATAATATGATGGAGTGTAAATGTATCACCAGCCTCTGGAAAGTCCTTAGCATGCTGTCAGGTTCTCTGTCACCAAACAACTATTGTACCTTTTTACATCTGAAGGGGAACAAAGCTCTGAGCTAAAACATCACTGAGACCTGGTCCAAATTATTTGTGGAGCCTCGTGTTTTAGAAAGAAAAATATTTTAATCGTCGGGGCATCCTCTCAAAACCTTCCTCGTGGCCCGTGGAAGAAGGAGACCTTTACAAGCATGCGATCGTTTCAAGCTGGGGCCTTAAGGATTTCATGCTCTTGAACAACATTCATTTTTCTAAAGGAGGTTTCTGTGTTTTTTCTGCTGTCATTGCAAGTTATGATCAGTCCATGTGGATTTGACCTATTCCACTTCCCATGCCCCTCTACCTTTCTCCTTCATCCGCTGACTTTCACACTCCCATCTCTCTCTCTCTCTCTCTCTCTCTCTCTCTCTCTCTGTATGCCCCCACTTTATCGTTCTCCTCCCTCTCCGCTTTCCCTCCCCTCCCCTCTCCCCGTGCTCCCGCCTCACTCTCACTCTTTTCTCCCCAGGTTTGTGGGCTCCTTGCTGGAGGAACCGGAGGTGGCGGTGATGGGAGCTGGCCGCGGGCCGGCTGGCAGCATCATCCACAAGCTGTTTGTCAGTGCTCAGAGGGTAAGCCAACCTCTCGTCAACCTCTCTCCTCTGTTCAGGGACGTGCTGGGCCCCTGATTCAGCCCGGGAAAAAAAAGAGTTGGAGAGGCCCTCATTGCGCGCTATAGAGAGAGAGATCTCTCTATAGCGCTGCTGCTGCTACTCAAAGATTTGCCATTTCAGATCATGACAACTGACAAGCCAGGGGGCCAATTACATGAGTTATATTTCGTCATTGTCGGGTGGAAAAATTGTATGTCCAAAACCATTTTAAAATTGATTTAAACTAGTGAAAACAGCCGATCTACAAGCACACAACGCCTCGTACCGCGAGGCGTTGTGTGCTTGTAGATCTGCTGTTTTCACTACTTTGTGCGACAGCCTTGTATGATGAAGCAGGGCTTGGCTTTGCGAAAAAATATACAAATTTGAAACTTGGAGATACAAGGTTTCTGCCCGACTAGTGACGATTTACTTTATTGGCCGCCCAGCCCCCAAAATGGAACGAAGGCCGACATTTTATTTTTATTTTTTTCCTAATGGCCGGCCTGGACCGGCCGGCAATGAACCGGCCGTTCGGGAGTTGTCCCGCTTTTCCCAATGGCCAGCACGTCCCTGCCTCTGTTCCCCCCTCCTCTCTCCTCTCCTCTCCTCTCCTCTCCTCCCCTCACACACTCAACCACCGTGATAACCACCCCGGGCACGTACGCAGCGCACTGTACCGTACCGTACGGACTCCACTGTTTGCCTCAGTGCCACCTTGCCACCCGCTGGGGGGGGGGGGGGGGCAACCAGGCATACTTAATGAGCTGGTGGGTGTGGCCACATAAAAATACGTAATTTTAACACTTTCTGTACACTTTTTTTGATTCTTCCTGCAAGTATAATCATAATGCCTGATGATTACTGTATGCTGTAAGGGGGGAAAAAATCACGGCACCGATCTTCAACAGCCAAACTATAAAATAATTGCGACCGGCAGGTTACCGCAAGTTACTATGAAAAGCTCCACCGGCTGTCTGTCTGTACGTCTGTCCATCATGTCACACTTTTGGCCCTACTCTTATCCCCGGCACCGTTGTCCCCATCCATGCCAAACTTTGCGCACACACACACCTTGGCTGGCAAACCACAACCTCCAGCCCTGATTTCTCACATGGCCCTCTTCTAGCGCCACCATGAGGCCGATATTTTGCAAACACTCATTTTCGGATTCCCTCCTGTTTGGCTACGGTTGCTTTCTAAAGTTTGTGTATGCGATTAGGGAGTCTTAAGGGCTTTGCAGACAGGCGCGATTTTCTGCACGGAAAAAGCAGACGATTTAATTTTTTTTAAAGAAAACAATGATTCTCTATGACCTCATGCACACCTGCTCCGAATTTGCTGTGCGTCAAGTTGCTTGCGGCAGTGCGTTTTTTTTCCCCCAATTTTTTTTAAAGAAAACAATGATTCTGTATGACCTCATGCACACCTGCTCCGAATTTGCCGTGCGGCAAGTTGCTGCGGCAAGTTGCTGCGGCAGTGCGTTTTTTTTCCCCAAATCGAACCCAGACTCCTTTTCGGATCCGCAGCGTGGATTCCGCACAGCATTGCACACCAAATCCAATGCGTTTTAATCATGCAGCAAACGGAAAAAACACAATGGTTGAAAATCACGGCTGTGTGCAAAGCCCTTTACTGGTGGCTCAAGTGCTTAATAAATGATTGTGATGTTATCTCTAAAATGGCACGCGGATGCTTAAGCGCCTGCGTGGCGGGATGTCACCTCGTCAGGCATCGTGCTCACCTGCTGGCAGAACGCTCGCCGTTCCTGTCGACCGCTCGCCTCCTCGCCCTGAGGGGGGCTTGCACACGTGCGCACGCACACACGCAGGCACACGCACACACACACACACACACACCGACTCACACATGCAGTCATATGCACCGGGAGACCAGGAAACATCAGTGCAGTCATGTATGCAGGCAGGCACACAGGGACATCGGGACAGGAGAGGCCTCTGCATGCATGCACGCACGAACGCACGCACGCACGCACGCACGCACGCACGCACACACACACACACACACACACACACACAGCATGTGCAACACTGCTGCCCAGATTGTCAATGTCATGACAACAACAAAGGGCTGGCGATGTTCTAACAATTAGAATGTCTGTCCATTATTGTGTGACCTCTTGAGTGACTGTGGGGGGGGGGGATGCAGAAGCTCCTTGAATGCAGAAAAAGAAAAACATCTCAAATCGACATTCATTTGAACCTTGATTAGCTGTCGACATTGGGGTAAAAACTGTTCTGACAATACATGCATTGGGTGCATAATTTTCTATGT
>NC_137829.1:320000-345000 GCF_963921795.1 Nannobrachium achirus
GTACTGGGGGTTGTTCTTTTGGTAGAGGAGTGGGAGTGCTGGGGGTTGTTCTTTTGGTAGAGGAGTGGAGTACTGGGGGTTGTTCTTTTGGTAGAGGAGTGGAGTGCTGGGGGTTGTTCTTTTGGTAGAGGAGTGGAGTGCTGGGGGTTGTTCTTTTGGTAGAGGAGTGGAGTGCTGGGGGTTGTTCTTTTGGTAGAGGAGTGGAGTACTGGGGGTTGTTCTTTTGGTAGAGGAGTGGAGTGCTGGGGGTTGTTCTTTTGGTAGAGGCACCGCCGAACGATGCCTGATTTCTTTCGAGTCCGATGCGGATTTTAGGAAGGTCCTACTGATAGGACTGATATGTCACACAGGTCACACCGACACATCGGCCACACTGACCCGACAAAACGGCCACACTTGTGTTGTTTTTGACACACATTCATCGCCATGCTGTAGCTACAACCTCCTCCTCGCAACAATAATTGCCTTCGAAAATGCAACGAAGAGGAGGGGAAAAAAACTAAAATGAAACCTCAAAAAAGACAACAGGGAGTGAGCGCTTCGGCTAGACTCCCTCCTGCGTCGCCTGTGCTTGTGTTTTGTGTGGCGTACAACGACGCAGCGCTACAATAATGCTTCCTTCCTCTCCTCCCCCGCTTCCCCCTCTTATATCACTCCTTTTCTCTTTTTTTTTGCGTTCTTACACCGCAAGACGGGCTGAGTGTTAAATTATAGGCTGTGTGTTACCAGGCTCTAAATAGAAAGTAAGCAATTATCTAATGCAGATGGAAGTCAGGTGAAATTGGCCGCATATAAAATGATGCGAGTTTCTGTTAGAGAAAAGACAGAAGAAGAGAAGAAAGACAGGAGAAGGCCAAGAAGAAGAGGAAGCGTGGGCCGGAGACGAGTCAACTCTGACTCCCAACTGTTAAATTGAGCAGACAGCTGGCGGCTAGTTTAACTGTTTGACTTATTCTTGTTTCATTACTCCCCCCCCCCCCCCCCCACACACACACACACACACACACGCACACACACACACACACACACACACACACACACACACACACACACACACACACACACACACACACACACACACAATAATTGTAGTCTGCTGGATTATGTGCATGTTGTGACTACTGTGAAGGTGTCAGGGTAGCTTGTCGGTAGAGCTCTCGTCTCGAGGTCATGGGTCCGATCCCGGGGCATCGGGTAGCACGGCTTGGCTGCGGCAGGGAGCTGATGGTAGGTGTGGCGGGCGCTCCACCTCAGCAATCCCAGGGGTCAACAAGCCAATGCATACTCCACTTTTACTGTAGGTGATAAGGATATCACCTTTTACTGTAGGTGGACCGGTTTTCACCTAAACGGGGATTTTGATGTTGGACGCTCAAAATCACTGCTATGGGGATATCGTTTTCCACCTAAAAGGTGATAATCTTGTCACATACAAGTGGAGTATGCATGGGCCTTTGGCTGATACTGACAATAAGCCACTCCCGACCTAATGGAAGGGTACATGTGCATTTGTGCATGGTGTGACTGCAGTGAAGGGGGGGGGGGGGGGCATGTGCATGGTTTGACCAGGGTGAAGGGGACATGTGAATGCTGTGACTGCAGTGAAGGGGACATGTGAATGTTGTGACTGCAGTGAAGGGGACATGTGAATGCTGTGACTGCAGTGAAGGGGACATGTGAATGCTGTGACTGCAGTGAAGGGGACATGTGAATGTTGTGACTGCAGTGAAGGGGACATGTGAATGTTGTCACCAGGGGCGTCACACCAAATTCTGGGCCCTGGGTACAAGGATTCACTGTGGGCCCCCCATCTTCTTCTTCTTGCGTATGTCTTTAGATCCTCAGCTCAGTTGTAGCAAGCCATTCCAGTGTCTCGTTGTCCAGGTTCTTTAGGCCTAGGTCGCCATTCGGTGGCCGGTGTTTGGGGCAACTGATCAGGATGTGGTCAACAGTCTGTAAGGGGTCTCCACAGTGGGCCCCCCATGAATGTTAACTATTGAAAAATAGCAGATCTACAAGCTCACAGCGCGGCACCGAGTGCCGCGCTGCGAGCTTGTAGATCTGCTATTTTTTTTAAATTGTGAAAATGTGTGCAAGAAACCTATGTCAGTGATGCTCAAACTTTTTCATGTGAAGGACCCCCAAAATTATATGTATTTAGCCACAGACCCCCATCTCAAAATATTTAGTTCCAGGGACACCCCAGAAGCAAAATTTGAGTTACAAATGTTCGCTTAAAAAATACAAAGATTTGCACACATTTTCACGACTTTAAAAAAATAGCAGATCTACAAGCTCGCAGCGCGGCACTCGGTGCCGCGCTGTGAGCTTGTATATCTGCTATTTTTCAATAGCTAAAGTTACTGGGGCCCCTCCAACTTGGGCCCTAGTAACTCAGTCCCACTTTCCTACCCCGTGTGACGCCCCTGGTTGTGACTGCACTGAAGGGGACATGTGAATGTTGTGACTGCAATGGAGGGACTTGTGCATGGGTTGACTGGGTTGAAGGGGACATGTGACTGCATTGAAGGGGACATGTGACTGCATTGAAGGGGACATGTGACTGCATTGAAGGGGACATGTGACTGCATTGAAGGGGACATGTGACTGCATTGAAGGGGACATGTGACTGCATTGAAGGGGACACGATGTCATCGCACGAGGCGACGTCGCCGAGCCCCTCTCTCTCTCTTCCTTTCAATTCGATGACTCTGTGTGCTTTTGGTTTTGCATTCTCTCCATGCTGCTGCTGCTGCTGTTGTTGTATGTTCTGTTTGTTTTCTTCTCTCTCCCCAACGCTGCTTGCCTTCTTTTCGCCCCCATGTCAAGCTGGCTGACTTCACCAGTGATGAGGTAACCACTTAGCAAACTGGCTTCCTACTTCTATCTTTTGCTTGAGTATACCTATTACCTACGTTGAGTATACCTATTACCTACGTTGAGTATACCTATTACCTACGTTGCAGTGCTGATGTACTTTTACCTGAACCCATCAAGACCTGGAACGCATCTGCGTCACGTTACATTAGACTTGAACCGCTTTAACCATTGTTTAATGCTTTAGCAATTGAAAAATAGCTGCGCTGCGAGCTTGTAGATCTGCTATTTTTGACAAATCAAGAAAAAGTCTTTGAATATTTTTTAACCGATTCAATAAATGTCTTCTAAATCCTTCTTCTAAATCAGTGGTTCTCAAACTTTTTTCATGTCAAGGACCCCCAAAATGACATGTATTTGGCCTGTGGACCCCCATCTAAAAATATGTTGTTCCAGGGATCCATGGGTAGATCTGATATTTTTGAATAGTTAAAGCATAAAATAATGGTTAAAGTGGTTCCAGGTCTAAATGCACAGAGTACTTTTACCACCACTACAGAGTACTTTTACCACCACTACAGCCCGGTGCTGCTGCTGACGCAGGCACGTGGACGATTAGGGTCATTTTGGACACTTTTACCGGACAGTGGAGCGTCCAGCAAAAAAAAAGTAATCTGTCCCCTGTCATTCCTTCACCTCCCATGAACGGCTTCCTAAAGTGACAGTGCCTTTAGGGCAGTTTGCACCTTTCTAAAAGTTAAATTCTAAAGTCCTTCTCCCTACAGAGAAAGCACAGACATTTCCCCCAACAACCAGCCTGCCTGACTTCACTTGTGCCCTCTTTAAGTTAATTGGACGATTTGTGTTTGTTTTATGTCGTTATGTTGTCGCTCGCAAAGGGTTTTCTGTTGGACGTGGAGGTTTGTACCGCGGAATGTTTTCCTTGTTGTGTGTAGAGTTGATTTTGACAGGATTTTTTTAAAATGTATTTTTAGTCATAGTCTGGAATAAAAATGTATTTAGTTTTAGTCACAATTTAGTCATCTTTTGTCATTTTAGTCGTAATGGTAGATTTTACTCTTGGTTGCATGCTGAAAATAGCAAATCTACAAGCTCACAGAGCTCACGGAGCTTGTAGATCTATTTTCAGAGCGCAACAACCTGAGCGCGACCAAATGACTTGACTCTTAGTTCTACTGGATCTCTTCTCCACTAGTCCCTCCCTGACATTTTAGTCTATTATGTTTTATTTGACATTATGTTTAGTCTTCGTTTTAGTCATCATAGCTTGGTTTTCATTTAGTTTTCGTCAGTGAAAAAAAGGTAGTCGATGAATTCAACACTAGTTTGTACCACAGAATGTTTTCCTTGCCGCTGCGTGTGTGTGGAGTTATTTTGAGCTCATCCACCGCTTCCATTGTTGACAGTTTTTTTAGAGCTATAACTGCTGCGTTTGATCCCTCGCTTTGTGTGTCGTCTCTGTCGGATGGAAACGTCCAAAACTGTTACTTTTTCTAGTATTTTTTTTTCTATCGATTAATCACCCCATGGAGACATGAATTCATGGCGATTGTATTTCCTAAGCCAGTCATCTGTTGACCAGCAGTGATTTCCTATGGAGACACAAAGAGCCTCCTTTGTGCCCATAGGGAACCTCTGCCGGTCCTCAAATTACTGGCTTAGGAATGCGACAAAACTCTCCAATTAGTCCATGGGCCATACGAGATGTCGGTATCGGAAAGGTGGCAAAGGTTACCATGCATTTTTGAAAAGCTCTATATCTGTAGATTATAATTTGGTATGATAATCTTTCTGAGACACAGCTAAATTGATGTTGGTGTCCCATTAACTTTACATTACAGGGAAAAAAAGCAAAACATTAATCTGCTTTAAGTAGCATATGAGGGGTCAAACTAGGGGTTTTTCATGATTCTGAATCCATTGCAGGCATTTGTTTTGCACGAAAAACATTCCTTGAGCTAAAACGGCCCCCACAAAAGTGTGAAAAGTGATTGACTCATCACTTTTCATCACTAAACCATAGTCTTATGGGGCAGTTTTTATCATAGAGGAGAAGGCCTTATGCACACCTACAGGGACAGGTGCGTTGGAACGGTGACAATGATGAATGGAAAAGAAGAGTCCCGCACACTGTCTTCACTCACAATAGATTTAATACAACGTTTCGGTCGTTCAGACCTTCATCAGGCAACAGGATGCCTGATGAAGGTCTGAACGACCGAAACGTTGTATTAAATCTATTGTGAGTGAAGACAGTGTGCGGCAGTTTTTATCATGAAATCATGAAAAACCCCTAGTTAGACCCCTCATATGATACTTAAAGTAGATTAATTTTTTGCTCTTTTTTTCCTGGATAGTAAAGTCAATGGGACACCAACTCTAGCAGCTGATAACACCAATTTAGCTGTGTCTCAGAAAGGGTTATCAAACCAAAATATAATCTACAGATATAGAGCTTTTCAAAAATGCATGGTAACCTTTGCCACCTTTCCGATACCGACATCTCGTATGGCCCATGGACTAATTGGGTAAGAACGTGATCATCAATCCAGGACGAGCACAGAATCCAATTCCCTCCGACCTATTTGTCCCTCCCCACCTCCCTGAGCGTTCAACTCCCCTCGCCTCGAGGCGAGATTTGGGGAGATTTAGTCGAGGAGGCATTCACTAATTCCTAATCAGCTTGTCTTCATTTTCGGCAATTCGTTCCCCCTCGGTTAAAATAAATTGGGTTGTTTTGGTTGTTCACCCCTCTCTCCCCCTTCCAGTTCAGGCCAGCTAGTCTCCGCTGTCGTCTTTAATCAAAGTCAAACTACTGCTTTTTTCCAACATCCACACACACACATTGGGATCCTGACGGATCTCTCTGGTCTTGTCGATCTGTTGAGTGATCTTCCTCTGGAAACAACGTGTTGCCGCTGTTACTTAGCTTGGCTTGTAGATCAGAACATTTAGAAGTTTCAGTTTGAAAACTCTAGATTCCTGTCATCCCTTCAATGCTTCATGACCCAAATGCATTCCGGAACTCGCCGATCGCATGGATTAAAGTTGTCAGTCGCCACAACTGATGTCAGTCATTTGGACAGTGGTGTAAAGTAACTAAGTACATTTACAAGTACAAGTACTGTACTTGAGTGCAATTTTGAGGTGTTTGTACTTTACTTGAGTGTTTCCAATTTCCAATACCTTTACTTATACTCTGCTACATCTCGGATCCAAATATTGTACTTTTACTACATTTATTAGAAAAACATAAATGTAAATAATATATGAATATATGAACCACTTTAGCCCTATATTATACCTAACAATAGCCGATCTACAAGCTCACAATGTGTCGTGACGTGTTGTGAGCTTGTAGATCAGCTATTTTCAAACATACTTTTGGTACTTTAATACATTTTGATGCCAACACTTTTGTACTTTTACTCAAGTACATTTTGAATTCAGGACTTGTACTTGTATTTCTACATTACAGTATTGATATTTTCAAACATTGGTTTTGAATATTTGATAAAAGCCTCGATCTGTGATGTCTTCACCTTGTTATCTCTATGTAGACTAAATCTACAGTCTAATCTGTCGACAAAAAAATATTTTGGCAAGCCTTGGTGTATGATTTTGCACTTTGTCGCATGCTGAAAATAGAACCTGTTTTACTCAGAGCGCAACACCCGAGTGCAACCAAACACAAAATGACTTGTCTTTTAGTTCTGCTGGATCTCTTCTCTACTGGTCCCTCCCTAGCATTTTTGTCTAGTCTTTATTTGAGTAAAACTGTCAATACATTTAGTCAGTTATTATCGTAGCTCAGTCGTAGTGTTAGTTTTCATAAGTGAAAAAAAGGTTGTTTTTTTGTCCACCCCCAAAAAACCTTTTTGCTATTGATTACTCAACCCATGGAGACTTGAATTCATGGATATTTTTTAGTTTTTGTCGCATTCCAATGATTTAATGACCAGCAGTGGTTCCCTTCCCTATGACGACACAAACAGCCTGCTTTGTTCCCTATGTCAGTGTTTCTCAACTCAAAAATCCATGGGCACACGAACATAATACGGGGGTGTAAATATCGTCACTGTCAGGAAGGAAACCTTGTATTTCACACCAAAGGTCCCCAGGCACAGTGGTTGAGAAACACTGCCCCATGTGTAGACACAAAGAGTCTCCTCAAATTATTGGCTTAGGAATGCGACAAAATAATAAATATCCATGAATTCATGTCTCCATGGGGTGAGTAATGGTCATTTTGGGAGTGAACTCTCTCTCTCTAACACTGCTTCATTTCATGCACCCTACCCTTGCAGGCTGCCCTGCTGGCTCCACTGGAAGAGGACTCGGGGCGCTCCGCCGCCACCGGGGGCGCCGGTGAGGACAGGAAGCCCGGCGGGGGAGGGGGAGGAGGCCTCGCCGTGCCAGACTTCCCGCCCCCGGCCGGGAGGGAGATCCTCCTGCGGACCTGCGTGCCGCGCCCCGCGCCCTACTCCAAGGCCCTCCCCCAACGCCTCTTCTGTGTCCTGATGAGGGAGGACTTCAGGCTGGCGGGGGCTTTCTCCTCAGACACCTCCTTCTTCTGAGACGTACACTCTCCCGCACAACCACATCCCACCCACCCATCCATCCCCCGGACGCCGAGACCCGATAAGGGAGGGTGGGGCGCGTAACCCACTTAGCAATCTTTCGGGGCTATTATTAGACCAGTGGTTTTCAACCCTTTTCGTATCAAGGTCCATTATTTATTTAGCATTTGAGCGTAAAATAAAACCAAATCCATTTGGTTTCATTTTACACTCTCAATGAGTTAAAGATCTATAAGGGTCGTTTTGGTTACCGACTCTCCCTCATTTAGCCCGGGGACCACCTGGAACCCCCTCAAGGACCACTGGTGGTCCCCGGACCACTGGTTGAAAACCACTGTAATAGACGTACGTCTAAAATACGTATAAACAACTAGGCTAAAACCGAGTTATAACTTTTTTTTTTTTTTTGTCGTCTAGGCTTAGATTAGACGTTGATTAGCTGTACTTTAATCATATACTGTATAGACCGTCTATACAGTATAGCCATTGAAATGACGTTTCAACATCTAGTCTAAGCCTAGCCGTCTAAAAAGAAAACGTTCACTTTTAGACCAGTTATAACCCATTTTTAGACGGTTGTCTAATATCCGACTAATAGCTGACTATGGCTCACTGGGAAGTGACGTGAGCATTAAGTAGCACGGACTGGAGGTCCACTGCAGGTGATGGAGCTACGGTTTGGTTGTAAGCGGTAAAAATGATTTAATGGCTCTTTTCCAGTACAAGAACTATAGGCGAACCACGCCGTGCTGTGTTAATTAACGTACCTCATGGGTTTTGGATTTGTTTCCCTTAAAAGCTTCGTCTCGTCTTCAGATAAAGTTCTCAGAACCTATGATTCAGGAGCTTAGTTACTAACCCTGAGTTCTGGGAGGTCTCCCAGAACTCAGATACTATATACTTTCAAAAAAATGTTTTTGTAAATAACAGATCTACACGCTCACAAAGCTTTGTGCCCTTGTGTTGTCGGGCTATTCCGTGTGACTTTCTATGTTACAACCTCCCCCCACCTTTCCGTGGTGGTGCTGGTTAAAATGGGAATGAAAAAGAAAGTGACTCACAGAATATGAACCGTTTTATGGTTATGGGAGGTTCTGGGTTTACCCTTCTCATCGTAGAAGTTGAAAAGAGACATAATGTGTCCACGTGGTACCGATGGGAGTCTAAGAGACATAATGTGTCCACGTGGTACCGATGGGAGTCTACCGAGATCGCCCGCACCAAGGAGCAAAGTTGGCTCTAAGCACAGCAGCCATATTGGAAAGGAATGGGGACCCCCCCCCCCCCCCCCCCCCCCTTACTTCCTTGGTGTTACCAACGATACTAATGAAGGCTCTGCTACATTTAGTTTAGCAGCACATTGGTTCTCAAACAATTTTGATTTTTTGGACCACCATATCTCTGAAAGTGTACAAATGAAACCAAAGTGTTCCATTTCTACACTCTCAGAGAGTAAAGCCTCAATCATAGTCCAAGGTGAAGAGCTATCGCCTCACCGTAGTGTAGTTTTCTAGCTATCACCTAAAAAAAGGAGTAGTTCACCCCCAAAATGACTTCTTTTCTATTGATTAATCACGCCATGGAGAGTAGAGTTCAATAATTTTTTTTGGTTTTTGTCACATTCCTAAGACAAAAATTTGATTCGAGTAAATTTACCCCCATTGATTCCGGATGGAGACCCGTTTCTAAACGGGTCCCCATCCGGAACGAATGGGGGTACATTTATTTTGATCACGTTTTTGTCTTAGGAATGCGACAAAAAACTAAAAATATTATTGAACTCTAGTCTCCATGGCATGACTAATCAATAGAAAAAAAGTCATTTTGGGGGTGAACTACTCCTTTAATTGGTATAATTGTTAAGTGGCCCAATGTCTTTACCACATGTCCGCTGTGTATAGAGCCTATTCCTGAAAAAACTAAATGAAACAAAAATGAAAATGTTTGAGCCCTTTATTATGGCATCATTTCACTGTGCATATGGGATGATCAGTTGAAGGAGGGCTGTTTCAAGTCTCCGTCAGAAAAGAAAGACGTGTTTTAAGAGGGGTTTACTTTCAAAATCTGCATGGTGAAAAGTATTGTCAGGATTTGAGTGTTTGACATTTTGTGTCGTACAACCGTTCCCGCATTTCAATGTTGTTTTTTAGCTGTTGTTTACTTTTAATACCATCATTTAAGTTTCCCCCTCTTGTTTCAAGCTTTAAATGGAGCTTATTCCATATTATGCAGAGGGTTAGGGTTAGGGTTAGGGTTACCTAACCAATCACCTCGGACCAGACTGCTTAACATCTTTATGCAGAGTGGACTGCAATCACCTCGGGTTAGGGTAACCAGACTGCTTAACATCTTTATGCAGAGTGGACTGCAATCACCTCGGGTTAGGGTAACCAGACTGCTTAACATCTTTATGCAGAGTGGACTGCAATCACCTCGGGTTAGGGTAACCAGACTGCTTAACATCTTTATGCAGAGTGGACTGCAATCACCTCGGGTTAGGGTAACCAGACTGCTTAACATCTTTATGCAGAGTGGACTGCAATCACCTCGGGTTAGGGTAACCAGACTGCTTAACATCTTTATGCAGAGTGGACTGCAATCACCTCGGGTTAGGGTAACCAGACTGCTTAACATCTTTATGCAGAGTGGACTGCAATCACCTCGGGTTAGGGTAACCAGACTGCTTAACATCTTTATGCAGAGTGGACTGCAATCACCTCGGGTTAGGGTAACCAGACTGCTTAACATCTTTATGCAGAGTGGACTGCAATCACCTCGGGTTAGGGTAACCAGACTGCTTAACATCTTTATGCAGAGTGGACTGCAATCACCTCGGGTTAGGGTAACCAGACTGCTTAACATCTTTATGCAGAGTGGACTGCAATCACCTCGGGTTAGGGTAACCAGACTGCTTAACATCTTTATGCAGAGTGGACTGCAATCACCTCGGGTTAGGGTAACCAGACTGCTTAACATCTTTATGCAGAGTGGACTGCAATCACCTCGGGTTAGGGTAACCAGACTGCTTAACATCTTTATGCAGAGTGGACTGCAATCACCTCGGGTTAGGGTAACCAGACTGCTTAACATCTTTATGCAGAGTGGACTGCAATCACCTCGGGTTAGGGTAACCAGACTGCTTAACATCTTTATGCAGAGTGGACTGCAATCACCTCGGGTTAGGGTAACCAGACTGCTTAACATCTTTATGCAGAGTGGACTGCAATCACCTCGGGTTAGGGTAACCAGACTGCTTAACATCTTTATGCAGAGTGGACTGCAATCACCTCGGGTTAGGGTAACCAGACTGCTTAACATCTTTATGCAGAGTGGACTGCAATCACCTCGGGTTAGGGTAACCAGACTGCTTAACATCTTTATGCAGAGTGGACTGCAATCACCTCGGGTTAGGGTAACCAGACTGCTTAACATCTTTTTCTTTCTCTCTCTTTTGTACTGTGCTCATTAGCTTACAGTAAGAAACCACGAAAAACATTACTTTTTTTAAGTGTAGATGAGACAGAGTAACAACGTTATGTCTGAGGAAGTAAACATGAGACAGAGTAACAACGTTATGTCTGAGGAAGTAAACATGAGACAGAGTAACAACGTTATGTCTGAGGAAGTAAACATGAGACAGAGTAACAACGTTATGTCTGAGGAAGTAAACATGCCAGCAGCTTTCTCCTCAGTGGTAAAATGTCAGAGTGATACTTTTTGTTTGGTGACAGTCTTTTTCTTTTTTTTTTCTTTTTTTTTGCCGGCCAGCAGTTGCTTAAATGGTAGCATATATTAGCCTGGGATCCAGCCCGTTTGCTACGTTAGGCATTTTGTTTTGCTCACTCCGCTTTGCAGTCTGGAAAGCCTCCGATATCTCCGTGCCCAAACGAGTGAAAACCACAGACCAATTAGAAGCCACTAGGGCTTCTAATTGGTCTGTGGAGGGGGGGCGGGACCAGTGTCGTCAAATGTAAAACGCAAGTCACTTCCTGACTTGCCTACGTAATGGAAATACTGGTCAAATGGACCCTTGTGGCCAGGCTGAGAAGTGAAGTGAGAAATAGACAAACGTAGCGAATCAGGCTCGATGCTAGGCTAGGCATGTCTTGAGGAGGCTCTCACAGTGTTGTACACGTGTTGTGTGGGCTCCCGTACTAAACTACTGTACTACTGTATGCCAGTCGTTTGGTTTGCATGGGGAACGCTTGCTGATTCACAAATGCCATCAAACGGTCCTTGCCCACAGAAAATGTGCAGACTTCCTGGCTGAAAGTGCAATTACTTACTCGACATTGTAACCGAAAATGTAGCCTTACATTACATAATAGCCGCCGAGACTTTAGTGTGATCGTCGATGTTGTTAATGCCGTTTGTACGGATAATTCTTTTTGAGAAAAGTGCTGTTAATTGTTAAGTAAATGGACAACTGTTAGTTTGACTAAAGGGACGTAAAGGTGTAAGCTGTGGAGCAGGCCAAAGTCTACATGTTACTTGTTGTTGGTCCTAAATGTCCTCTGATGAAGCACTCCAACCGGGGTAACAATAAACATTTTAATTCACTCTTTGTCCTTGTTTAACTGATTTGTTGCACTTAACCCTTTCAGAACGGGTACACATCATTGTGTATCATTATTTTATGCATTAACTATTGAAAAATAGCAGATATACAAGCTCACAGCGCGGCACCGAGTGCCGCGCTGCGAGCTTGTAGATCTGCTATTTTTGAAAAATTGTGAAAATTAGAATTTTGACCCGATTCTGTGTCTTTTGAATCTTTCTAAGGTTTTTTGAAAACCCTATGTTTCTATGTCAGCAATCTGGCCAGCCATCGTCAAAGAAAAGGTCCTTTTCACTTAACTGGAGCTCAGTCTGTTCTTGAGAGACTACGGTATGTCAGTGGTTCTCAAACGTTTTCATGTGAAGGACCCCCAAACTGATATTTATTTGGCCACGGACCCCCATCTCAAAATATCTAGTTCCAGGAACCCCCCCAAAAGCAAAATTTGTTACAAACGTTCGCTTTAAAAATACATATATTCAAAGATTTGCTCATATTTTCACGACTTTTTCAAAAACAGCAGATCTACAAGCTCGCAGATATACAAGCTCGCAGCGCGGCACCGCGAGCTTGTATATCTGCTATTTTTCAATAGTTAAAGCATTCAATAATTCTAGGCCTAAATGAGTAGTTCACCCCCAAAATGACTTGTTTCCTATTGATTCCTCACCATGGAGACTTGAGTTCAATATTTATTTTGTATTTGTTGCATTCCTAAGACAAAAAATTGATTATAGTAAATGTACCCCCATTGATTCCGGATGGGGACCCTAATGCATTTGGGTCCCCATCCAGAATCAATGGGGGTACATTTATTGTAATCCAATTTTTGTCTTAGGAATGCGACAAATATTATTGAATGTAAAAATATTATTGAACTCAAGTCTCCATGGCGTGTGGAATCAATAGGAAAAAAGTCATTTTGGGGGTGAACTACTCCTTTAAGTTTGTTCTCGACAATAAAAATGCAATGCGATCAAAATTGTCATAAAAATACAATGGCAAGTATGCAAATACCATATGTTGCCAAATAGAATAAAATTATGTCAAATATCACAGATGTCCCTTGTACATTTAAAAGAAAAACTGTTTTATGGTGAAAGCTAAATGTAAAAAGTGAAATAAAATTAAATTAAACGTATCAAGTGTGTACAGTACAATATCCGCGTGCGTCAGCATTGAATTGCAGTTTCCACCGCCAAGTCATTCAGATATGCAGTTGTCAGACCCGCCGATTCGACCGTTATGTCCATATATGGGCATGCCAATATACATAATAGTGTAGCGGCCCCGACCTCTTCTACTTGCGACCGTCGGGTCGTAAGTTACTATGAAAAGCTCCACCGACTGTCCGTCTGTCTGTCTGTCCCTCACGTCACACTTTTGCCCTACTCCTTTCTCCGCCACCGTTGGCCCTATCAATGCCAAACTTTGCACACACTCCTTGGATGGCAAATCACAACCTCCGCCCCTGATTTCTCACATGGCCCCCCTCCTCTAGTGGCACCATCACCATTGCAAAACACATTTTTGGACACTGCTCCTACAGATTTTGGCCTAAAATCACGCAAAGCGGTACGCAGTATCTCTAAAGTCATGTCATCAACATGGATTTGTCCCATTTCCCATATTCCCTTGGCTACGATTGCCTTCTAAAGTTTGTGTATGCGACGTGACGGTCGCTTATCTCCCGATTAGGGAGTCTTACTGGTGTAAACACACACACACACACATAATGTAGCAGTGGCTGTAACGTGAGCAGTGTGGTAGTTGTGAATACTGTTGGTGCATTCTGTATGTGTGATGGTGTCTGGGCACCGTCCATAGAGTCTTATGGCCTGGGGCTCCAAAGTGTCCCTGAGTGGAGCAGCAGTCTTATGGCCTGGGGCTCCAAAGTGTCCCTGAGTGGAGCAGCAGTCTTATGGCCTGGGGCTCCAAAGTGTCCCTGAGTGGAGCAGCAGTCTTATGGCCTGGGGCTCCAAAGTGTCCCTGAGTGGAGCAGCAGTCTTATGGCCTGGGGCTCCAAAGTGTCCCTGAGTGGAGCAGCAGTCTTATGGCCTGGGGCTCCAAAGTGTCCCTGAGTGGAGCAGCAGTCTTATGGCCTGGGGCTCCAAAGTGTCCCTGAGTGGAGCAGCAGTCTTATGGCCTGGGGCTCCAAAGTGTCCCTGAGTGGAGCAGCAGTCTTATGGCCTGGGGCTCCAAAGTGTCCCTGAGTGGCCTCAGCACAATGTCCTGTGTGACTGGATTTAACCCTGTCATAGAATGCTTAGCATTGTGAAGAAGAAAAAAAACTAAAGCGATCAGAAGCAACAAACCAGAAAGTATTTCAAGTATTGTCCTCTTCATCAGGGACATGCTGGGCCCCTGATTTAGCCCGGGAAAAAGAGTTGTAGAGGCCCTCATTGCGCGCTATAGCGCTGCTGCTACTCAAAGATTTGCCATTTCAGATCATGACAAGTGACAAGCCAGCGGGCCAATTATTGTACATGAGTTATATTTCGTCGTTGTCGGGTGGAAACCTTGTATGTCCAAAACCGTTTTGTATTTATCATTTTAAAAATTATTTAAACTAGTGAAAACAGCAGATCTACAAGCTGTTTTTACTACTTTTGTGTGACGGCCTTGTATGATGAAGCAGTGCTTTGCTTTGCGCAAAAAAAATCTACACATTTTGATACAAGGTTTCTGCCCGACAGTGACGATTTACTTTGTTGGCCGCCCAGCCCCCAAAATGGAACGAAGGACGACATTTTATTTTTATTTTTTTCCTAATGGCCGGCCTGGACCGGCCGGGAATGAACCGGCCGTTCGGGAGTTGTCCCGCTTTTCCCAATGGCCACTGGCCAGCACGTCCCTGCTCTTCATACAGTGCCTATTAATGATGTTTTAGTGAAGAGAAGAGAGCTTCTATGTTCATTTCATCCAAAGATACCTTCTATAGTTTAATGATAAACCATGGCATATCTCTCTCTCTCTATATCCCTCTCTCTCTCTCTATCTCCCTCTCTCTCTTTTTTCTTTTTTTTTACATTCCAGCAGGATAAAGTCTTTGCTATGAGAACAAAAGGTTTTGTCGTTTGATTCCAGAATAATGAATTGTTGCAGGAAATCAGATGAATGGAATCATTTGACTGGTTCAAGTGATTAAGAGGAACACATCCTGCAGAGAGCACTTTTCTACCAATCATATTATTTCAACCACTTAAAAAAAATCCCAGAATCCATATTTTGTGGGCTTTAGCAGAAAATTGCAACACCTTGCAACTCAATCATCATATTTTCAGCTAACTTCCTTGGGGGTTCCAAATGACCCCTTAAAAGGTTACATTTCTGAGAATGTACAAATGAACCCTTACGGGTCCATTTGGTTCCATTTGTATACCCTCATGGTTCCGTGGGGGCTCCAAATGACCCCTTAAAGGACAACTTGTTTTTTTTTACAACAAGGGTTCATATTTTAGATTGTAATTTGAGAAAAGAAAAATTAGTTTTAAAATGTTTTCATTTGCTTCGTTCTTTTGTTTTATCGCGTTTATCGTGCTAAAATGTGGGGGCATGCGTGCACATGGGGGCATGCGTACAAGTGGCTAAATATGTCTTTTTAGACACAATAAGCCAGCAGTCTTATGGGGGTCCTTAAAAGGTTTGAGAACTACTGTGCTACATGAAATGGAACAGAGCCTTCATTAGTATTATTAGCACCATTGAAGGAAGTGAGAAGACACCGAACTTCTCTCCAAAATGGCTGCTGAGCAAATAGCCCATATAGATATAAAAAGCTAGATGTGTTGATTTCGTCGACTAAAAGAACTATGGCGAAAAATGTTTGTCGACTGCGTTTTTTTCACTGACGAAAACTAAATACAAAACTAAGCTGTGATGACTAAAACTAAGCCTAAATATATTGACAATTTCGTCAACAAAATAAAAACTAGACTAAAACGTTGGGGAGGGACTAGTGGAGAAGAGAGTCATTTTGTTTGGTTGCTCTCAGGTGTTGCGTGCTGAAAATATCAGATCTTCAAGCTCAGAACGCGTCGCGCTGCGACACGTTCTGAGCTTGTAGATCTGCTATTTTCAAATCAGTCATTACGATGCCATCAAGGCCTGCCAAAATACATTATCAACTGTAGATTTAGTCGCCCTAAAATCTTATGATATTTAGTCGACAAAAATTACACTAAAACTTAAACTTTTCAGGCGACTAAATTATGACTAAAACTAAATTACATTTTATTCAAAAGACTATGACTAAAACTAAATCAAAATTTGCTGTCAAAAACAACACTTAACGCCTCATCTGCCGCTGCAGTTCATTGGAGCTATGTTTAACAACTGGAGGCCGGAAGTCCGGGAGTGCCGGAGCCCGGAGAACACGCTGCCAGTCAAAGTGACTATACTGGCCAATCACAGCGCGTCTTTTCCGGGACTTATCAATTAAATTCTACAGAGCTTTATTGGCACGTCTTATTCGAAAATAGGAAGCGAATTATCAGAAATGCGCATTAAGACGAAGCGAATTCAGCCTGTTTCCATTTGCGAGTGTCATTCGAATTTAGCTACGGTCGCATGAGCCGACTCAGCGCGGTCCAGCTGAACACAGCAAAGCGCTCACTACCTCCTTGCCCACCACTGGTTCTGTCGGAGGTTGTCTTTGCACAACAGTCTGTAAAGAGCTACAGCTGGCAGCCTGGCATGTTGTGAAAACGGGAGGAATTTACACATGGTCCGTGTCACTCCGTGTGTAACAACCGGTTTGTTTTGTGGGCTAACAAGCACATTTGTTTTTTTTAATGCACATTAGTTTTTTCGATAAAGCTTAAAAATCCACCACCTCCAAGCGCATAAATGTTTTTGCGGATAATGAAAGTTTATTCGAATTTTGAAGACAGTGTTTCCATAAAAAGATGTATGCGCAAAAGCCTTAATGCGCATTATGGAAACGCCACTTATGTCTATATGAAGAGCCTGTTCCACATTTTGGTGGCATAATCATTGTCTCCACCAGCCGAAGGCAGGGGGAGAGTATGTTTTCGCCACTGTCCGTCCGTCCTCCGAGTTTGTTACCAGCTAATCTCCAACGCCGTTGGCCCGGTCGCTGCCAAAATGAGCACACACACTCCCTGGATGCCAATTCAGAACCTCTGCCCCACATTTTTTAAATGGCACTGTTCTAGCGCCACCATGAGGCCGATGTTTGCAAAACACATTTCTGTACACTACCCTCATAGATTTTGTCCACAAATCCTACAAATCAGTAGACAGTATATCTACAGTCATGTGATCAATACGGATCTGTCCGATTTTCCATATTCCATCCTGATTGGCTACAATTGTCTTCCAAAGTTTGGCTGTGGACTCTGTGATGTCATCGTATCTCCATATATGGCCATCTCCGTATATGGAGATATAAGTCGTCCATGCCCAAGTATGGGCTGGTGAGGTCAGACTTAGTGTGATGCGTAGGTTATCTCCATATATGGAGATTCAACTTCAATGAGTAACCATAGCAAACTGTCAACTGCCCGTATGACGTGAGAGCAATTGAGAGCCTTCGCAACATTTACGATGACACTGTTCTAAGTCAATGCTAAGCTAACTCAGTGACAAAGGACGCTCCTCGCCATCCGGTTCTCCGCTCAGGCAGGAAACGGATCCTTTTTTTCCAAAACTCGAGAAGAAGAACAGCGGAATAAATAAATAAATAATAGATTAAATCATTATAACAACGTTACGTGGTTCATTTGGAACATACGTGGCACTACATGAACGGGATAAATACTGTGGTTTGCAACGCTAGGGAATGGAGCGCCGATATTACAGCATTTGGCTACAAAGGGCTAACAAACTGTGGCTTGTTTAAAAATAGACGAGCATTGTAGCTACATGGCCGGGAGGACCAACAGAATTATGAAAGTTTGGAGGATTGCTCCGTTTTGAACAAAATGCCTCAAATCAGGAACACAGCATGCAATCTTGGTGAAATTGGGCGTGCACATTCCCACTAGGCCAAGTTAGAAATGCCACTTCAAATTTCTCAAATCAGCCTCATGGTGGCGCTATAACAGGGTTTGAGCAGTTTGAGTTTTTACCTTTAACTCCACCGATAAGTGGAAAACTTTGTATCCACATGCACTCCCTAGAGGCTAAGGATAAACCCTTGCCCCTGCATTTTTCACATTTGCCTTTTATAGCGCCACCAGGAGGGCAACTTATGTAAAACACATTATTTTCTATTACTCCATCAGATTTTATCCAACAATCATGCAAATCAGTACACAGTATCTCTATAGTCATGTGATCAAGTCTGATCCGTCTGATATTTCATATTCCATCCTAATTGGCTAATATTGGCATCCAAAGTTTGCAGGATTGCTCAGTTTTTATGCCTCAAATCATCAACGCAGCTTGCGATTACCATGAAATTTGCCACACATATTCCCACTACGTCAAGGAACAAATGCTACCCTTTTCACATTGGCCTGTTATAGCGCCACCAGCAGGTAGACTTTAGCAAAACACTTTTTTGGAACACAATGCCTCAAATCATGCATGCAGCGTCCGACTGCCATGAAAGGTCTAAGATTGGTGAAGAACACACATGCCACCTTTTTTTACATTGGCCTATCATAGCACCACCAGGACGCCTGGCCTGGTGGAGACCTGTGCTCGGAAGAGCACTGCTTCTAGTTATCATCTGTTCTTACGTCCAGACAGTCAAGTCCAGGACAGTCTTCAGACAGCGCCTCCTGTAGGAGACTTCAGATTGGAACGCTTTTTGAATCAGCGTCAGGGACCCGTTGTGAGTCACTTGTGACTGCATGCCCATCTTGCCAGGGGTGGACTGGGCATAGGGCATACCAGGAATATGCCTGGCTGGGCCGACCATTAGAGGGCCATATGGGCCCCCCAAAAACGTGGAGAGGGTATAGTGAAGTATTGAAAATGTGAAATACTCCATTAAAGTAAAAAAGGCTGTAAAAGTACAGTACTTGAGTAAATGTACACTGGTTAACTTAAGTCCCCCTCCCCCCCGGCCCATATAAGAACAGTTTTCTCTCCACACTAGAGAGGCGTGTCACTAAGTGTCAATCAATCACTGCTGCAACTTTTTTCTTCTAACAGTTTATCAATCGCCTCTCTCTCTCTCTCTCTCTCTCTCTCTCTCTCCCTCTCTCTCTCTCTCTCTCCCTCTCTCTCTCTCCCCTCTCTCTCCCTCTCTCTCTCTCTCCCTCTCCCTCCCTCCCTCCCTCCCTCTCGCTTTCTTGTTCTGCTAAATGTGTGGCTCATGTGAGACAGCTTGAGATGTTGTCTTTGCTTTTTTTGGTTGCGTGCAGCGGGAGAGGCTGTTCTGTTCGCAGCTTGATCGCTGACTGCTGCTGCTACACCATTGCGTTTCGTTGGCCGTCGTTATATGGCGGAAACCTTGTATGTACAAAAAAAAAATCGGTTTCAACCCATTTCACTTCAAGGTCCATTATTTATCAGGCATTTGAGCCACGGAACCACCATTTGATGACATTTAGCCTCTCGGACCCAAAAAACCTAGAGACTATTTTGTTGTCGTTGGATAAGATTTTGTCCACAATTCCATGCTGTATTGGTGTTGGTGCCATAGGAGAGATGACAGGCTGTATTGGTGTTGGTGCCATAGGAGAGATGACATGCTGTATTGGTGTTAGTGCCATAGGAGAGATGACAGGCTGTATTGGTGTTGGTGCCATAGGAGAGATGACAGGCTGTATTGGTGTTGGTACCATAGGAGAGATGACATGCTGTATTGGTGTTGGTGCCATAGGAGAGATGACAGGCTGTATTGGTGTTGGTACCATAGGAGAGATGACATGCTGTATTGGTGTTGGTGCCATAGGAGAGATGACATGCTGTATTGGTGTTGGTACCATAGGAGAGATGACATGCTGTATTGGTGTTGGTACCATAGGAGAGATGACATGCTGTATTGGTGTTGGTGCCATAGGAGAGATGACATGCTGTATTGGTGTTGGTGCCATAGGAGAGATGACATGCTGTATTGGTGTTGGTACCATAGGAGAGATGACATGCTGTATTGGTGTTGGTGCCATAGGAGAGATAACAGGCTGTATTGGTGTTGGTACCATAGGAGAGATGACATGCTGTATTGGTGTTGGTACCATAGGAGAGATAACAGGCTGTATTGGTGTTGGTACCATAGGAGAGATGACATGCTGTATTGGTGTTGGTGCCATAGGAGAGATGACATGCTGTATTGGTGTTGGTACCATAGGAGAGATGACAGGCTGTATTGGTGTTGGTGCCATAGGAGAGATGACATGCTGTATTGGTGTTGGTACCATAGGAGAGATGACATGCTGTATTGGTGTTGGTGCCATAGGAGAGATGACAGGCTGTATTGGTGTTGGTACCATAGGAGAGATGACATGCTGTATTGGTGTTGGTGCCATAGGAGAGATGACAGGCTGTATTGGTGTTGGTACCATAGGAGAGATGACAGGCTGTATTGGTGTTGGTACCATAGGAGAGATGACATGCTGTATTGGTGTTGGTGCCATAGGAGAGATGACAGGCTGTATTGGTGTTGGTACCATAGGAGAGATGACATGCTGTATTGGTGTTGGTACCATAGGAGAGATGACAGGCTGTATTGGTGTTGGTACCATAGGAGAGATGACATGCTGTATTGGTGTTGGTGCCATAGGAGAGATGACATGCTGTATTGGTGTTGGTACCATAGGAGAGATGACATGCTGTATTGGTGTTGGTGCCATAGGAGAGATGACATGCTGTATTGGTGTTGGTGCCATAGGAGAGATGACATGCTGTATTGGTGTTGGTGCCATAGGAGAGATGACAGGCTGTATTGGTGTTGGTACCATAGGAGAGATGACAGGCTGTATTGGTGTTGGTGCCATAGGAGAGATGACATGCTGTATTGGTGTTGGTACCATAGGAGAGATGACATGCTGTATTGGTGTTGGTGCCATAGGAGAGATGACATGCTGTATTGGTGTTGGTACCATAGGAGAGATGACATGCTGTATTGGTGTTGGTGCCATAGGAGAGATAACATGCTGTATTGGTGTTGGTGCCATAGGAGAGATGACATGCTGTATTGGTGTTGGTGCCATAGGAGAGATGACAGGCTGTATTGGTGTTGGTACCATAGGAGAGATGACAGGCTGTATTGGTGTTGGTACCATAGGAGAGATGACATGCTGTATTGGTGTTGGTGCCATAGGAGAGATGACAGTATTGATGTTGGTACCATAGGAGAGATGACAGGCTGTATTGGTGTTGGTACCATAGGAGAGATGACATGCTGTATTGGTGTTGGTGCCATAGGAGAGATGACAGGCTGTATTGGTGTTGGTGCCATAGGAGAGATGACAGTATTGATGTTGGTACCATAGGAGAGATGACAGGCTGTATTGGTGTTGGTGCCATAGGAGAGATGACAGGCTGTATTGGTGTTGGTACCATAGGAGAGATGACAGGCTGTATTGGTGTTGGTGCCATAGGAGAGATAACATGCTGTATTGGTGTTGGTACCATAGGAGAGATGACATGCTGTATTGGTGTTGGTGCCATAGGAGAGATGACAGGCTGTATTGGTGTTGGTACCATAGGAGAGATGACAGGCTGTATTGGTGTTGGTACCATAGGAGAGATGACATGCTGTATTGGTGTTGGTGCCATAGGAGAGATGACAGTATTGATGTTGGTACCATAGGAGAGATGACAGGCTGTATTGGTGTTGGTACCATAGGAGAGATGACATGCTGTATTGGTGTTGGTGCCATAGGAGAGATGACAGGCTGTATTGGTGTTGGTGCCATAGGAGAGATGACAGTATTGATGTTGGTACCATAGGAGAGATGACAGGCTGTATTGGTGTTGGTGCCATAGGAGAGATGACAGGCTGTATTGGTGTTGGTGCCATAGGAGAGATGACAGGCTGTATTGGTGTTGGTACCATAGGAGAGATGACATGCTGTATTGGTGTTGGTGCCATAGGAGAGATGACATGCTGTATTGGTGTTGGTGCCATAGGAGAGATGACAGGCTGTATTGGTGTTGGTACCATAGGAGAGATGACATGCTGTATTGGTGTTGGTGCCATAGGAGAGATGACAGGCTGTATTGGTGTTGGTGCCATAGGAGAGATGACAGGCTGTATTGGTGTTGGTACCATAGGAGAGATGACATGCTGTATTGGTGTTGGTGCCATAGGAGAGATAACATGCTGTATTGGTGTTGGTGCCATAGGAGAGATGACAGGCTGTATTGGTGTTGGTGCCATAGGAGAGATGACATGCTGTATTGGTGTTGGTACCATAGGAGAGATGACATGCTGTATTGGTGTTGGTACCATAGGAGAGATGACATGCTGTATTGGTGTTGGTGCCATAGGAGAGATGACATGCTGTATTGGTGTTGGTACCATAGGAGAGATGACAGGCTGTATTGGTGTTGGTACCATAGGAGAGATGACATGCTGTATTGGTGTTGGTGCCATAGGAGAGATGACATGCTGTATTGGTGTTGGTACCATAGGAGAGATGACATGCTGTATTGGTGTTGGTACCATAGGAGAGATGACAGGCTGTATTGGTGTTGGTGCCATAGGAGAGATGACATGCTGTATTGGTGTTGGTACCATAGGAGAGATGACAGGCTGTATTGGTGTTGGTACCATAGGAGAGATGACATGCTGTATTGGTGTTGGTACCATAGGGGAGATGACATGCTGTATTGGTGTTGGTGCCATAGGAGAGATGACAGGCTGTATTGGTGTTGGTGCCATATGAGAGATGACATGCTGTATTGGTGTTGGTACCATAGGAGAGATGACAGGCTGTATTGGTGTTGGTGCCATAGGAGAGATGACAGGCTGTATTGGTGTTGGTGCCATAGGAGAGATGACATGCTGTATTGGGAGGGAGGAGTTTGTGTGCGTGTGTGTGTGCGTGTGTGTGTGTGTGTGTGTGTGTGTGTGTGTGTGTGTGTGTGTGTGTGTGTGTGTGTGTGTGTGTGTGCGTGCGTGCGTGCGTGCACAACACATGGCCAGTGGTGGAAAAAGTACTCAAATGTTTTAAAAGTATCAATAGCCTACTGCAATGTAGAAATACTCTGGTTGCAAGTAAAAGTCCTCAATATAATTGAGTAAAAGCACAAAAGTATTGGTATCAAAATGTACTTAAAGTACCAAAAGTAAAAGTACAAAATGTTTGAAAATAGCAGATCTACAAGCTCACAACGCATAGTTATGCGACACATCTTGAGCTTGTAGATCTGCTATTTTTTCTATAAGCTTGGTTATTTTCAAATAGCCTAAATAGGGCTAAAGTGGTTCATGTATGTTTAATAATATTATAATGTATATATGCAAAGTAACTGGCAGTGGTAACCAAAGGTTTCAAATAATTGTAGTGGAGTAAAAGTACAATATTTGGATCCGAGATGTAGTGGAATAGAAGTAAGTGTTAGAAATACTCAAAATTACAATAAACAATTAAGTACAATACTTAAGTAAATGTACTTAGTTACTTTACACCACTGCACATGGCAAAACAGAAATAAACAGGTTCTTGATATTTATTTAATTGAAAGGTATTACATTAAACCTTAACGTTTAAGCTAAATTAACTAAATCATTGTTTTAATGATGGCCTTCCTGCCCTGGCACTTGGCCTTTGTGCCCTAAAAAAATTGACAACAACAAAGGCCAATTGGCCTTGCCCCTAAACTGACGAAATTCCAGGCCTGCTCTATCCTACTTAAAGAGAGAGAGAGAGCAAGGTCGATGGACCTTCCCTTTGCATTGCTTTTCCGTGTCTCTCGTCTGTGTGGCTGCTTGGAAAAAGTACTCGAATGTCTACTGGTAAAAGCATGGTTTATGTATGTTTTATTGTTAATTTATATCTGCAAAAAGACTAATGTTTTAAAATAAATCGCTGGGTATTAAATACAATAGGATCCGAAATGTAGTGGAGTAGAAGGAAAGTACTGGGAATTGGACTCAAGTACAAATACCTAGAAGTACAGGCTACTCAAGTAAATATACTTTTAATTACTTTACACCACTGCTGCTGCGAGCTGCCTGTAGGGGAACGGAGAGGAGGGGGAACGGTGAAAGCGTGTTGTCTCTTCTGTGAAGTGATGGGTTGTGTGCGCCGGTGAAGACTTCTATTCTTCTTTTTCTTTTTATTATTTAAAAACTCACTCACAGCCATTTACAATATGCTTTTGCGCCTATACTGCCAGGAATATTATTAATTTTTCAGAGTCACAGTAGATCTCCCTCATATGCATGACATTTTGGTAGGCTGTAGTCTATACAGTGTACACTAGATGTCGCCAACGATTAAGGTCTCTGGCGATTGCTAGAAGGCCTCAAATTAGCAACCAGTCCATCCACTTAGCATTAGCGTTAGCATGGAACGGCGCGGGACCCGTGCACGCCATACGCGCGCCTGATGGTCTTAAAAAATGATCGACTATGTGCCTTAGATGCCCAATAGACGCACAGACACTTCAAACCGGATCAAAATCCGACGTTTTGATCGTGAGATAGAGCGGAGTTGCTGTAATGGCTTCCAATGTAAAAAATTATGCTTGTTTACTTGGTAGACACGCTCGATTTCCGGGTTCCGGTGATGACGTCATTTCCATCGCAATATCATTGCTGAAGCTTAAATGAACCTAGAATGGTCATTTATAGCTCTAAAAATGTCAAAAAAAATACCAAAAAAATCAGAAAATGATCAGAAAGGCGACGTTTGGCGATCTGGCTGCCTCAGCCCTCCCCAAAATGGCGATTTTTGGCGATTTGGCTGTGAATCAGTTAATAGGCTAACAACCACGGCCAGGTCATCATCACTTGAGGATGTAGTTTCCATTGGGTTAGGGTTAGGGTTTACATATAGGGTTTTATTTGTTTCCCCGTCCGTTCTCCTCTCTCCTCTCTCTCCTTTCTTCTCCTTTCTCCTGTAGCTATACAGGCAGATATCACCCCCTCGTATTT
>NC_137829.1:347500-365000 GCF_963921795.1 Nannobrachium achirus
TGTGTGTGTGTGTGTGTGTGTGTGTGTGTGTGTGTGTGTGTGTGTGTGTGTGTGTGTGTGTGTGTGTGTGTGTGTGTGTGTGTGTGTGTGTGTGTGTGCTCAACTCATTATAATCCTTGCTGTCATGCAGAAACCTTGCATCTCCAACTTCCTTTGTAAGTGAATGAATGCCCTGATCATACAAGAGTGTTGCTTCCAAGCTTGTACACCAGAAAGTGCTTATTAAGTCTATATCTGCAGGGCTTTGTAAATCGTTACTGTCGGGCAGAAACCTCTTATCTCCATATTTTAACTTTTTTTCCTAAATGAACGCCCACTCGATCACACTGCAGCGTCACACAGAAGCATCAAAGGTAGCACCGCATTTTGAGCTTGTCAATCTTTGAATTTGAATCCTGAAACGTATCAGTTTTGGACATAAATAAAGACAACATAGTTAACCATTGACACATATTAACCAGAGCTTTGTGACCAAATATACTATACTAATAGTAAATGCATTGGACATTCAAGGTTTCCACCCAACAACAATATAATATAATATAAATGTTTGGTTTCCTTTACATCCGTTTAAAAACCGAGTCCTAACCCTAACCCGATCAGGGGCACCATAAGTATTCTCTAATTTAAATGTTGCTGCTCTATTCTACACATTTGAATCAGATGCAGGAATTCAGCACCTCTATGAGTGGAAAGCTCCAATACGTGGCGCAGGACAGCAAATATTAAGATGTTTAATACAGTAAAGCCTTGTTGGAAAACATCTACGGGAAACCACATGGATTCATGGATCTCAGTGGATCTCAATGGGTTTCAGGCCAAGAATCCCTTAGCTGAGAGAGAGATGAAGCAGTGACGCCACCACCACTACATATTAAATATATATTCCTATTAAAGGAGTAGTTCACCCCCAAAATGTAATTTTTTCTATTGATTGCTCACGCCCTGGAGACTTGAGTTCATGGATATTTTTTTGTATTTGTCGCAGTACTAAGACAAAAATGTTATTATAGTAAATTTACCCCCATTGATTCCGGATTCCACATCCGGAATCAATGGGGGTACATTTATTGTAATCACATTTTTGTCTGTTTGTAGATCTGCTATGTGTAGCTAATGTTCCCCATAGAATATGGATTCAAGTGGTTCATGTAAAAAAAAAAAAAAAAAAAAATGCGAAAACAACACTGCAACATGCAAGCCGTTGAGTTAGTATAATCTTTAATGTGTTGAGCTGTAAAAATTGTCTACTGTACGAAGAGTCTTGTTGTGGTGTAGTGCTTGTAATCAGAGCATTAATAGCCTGCCTGTTGTAGACCTGCACTCAGACAGGAGGATGTTGTACAACGCAAGTACATAACAACACACTAGCTGAGGAAATGAGTGACACGCAAACACCACAATTATTATCTAATAATACAAAATAAAATAAAAATCTCTGTGAAGTGTGGGGGTGTGTGTGTGTGTGTGGGGGGGGGGGGGGGGGGGGGGTGCTCACAACAGCATTTTGAAACGGGTCTAAAAAATCCCTAAATCCGCCTGTGTGTGTGTGTGTGTGTGTGTGTGTGTGTGTGTGTGTGTGTGTGTGTGTGTGTGTGTGTGTGTGTGTGTGTGTGTGTGTGTGTGTGCGTGCGTGTGCGTGTGCGTGTGTGTGTCATGCTGAACAGGATTAGTGTGTTCCCTGAATGAAAAGGAAGATAAAACGGTGTGGGTGGTTTGTTGCTCGTTGCTCCTTTTTGCTCGGCAGCGCTATAGATTCTAGCTCCAACACCTCCAGTGATGGCTGGGGGGGGGGGGGGGGGGGGTTTATACAACATCTGAAAGAGAGAGAGAGAAATAAAAGATACCATTACACAACCTCTCATAGAGATATACAACATCTGAAAGAGAGAGAGAGAGAGAGAGAAATAAAAGATACCATGGGTTAGGGTTATAAAAGATACCATTACACAACCTCTCATAGAGATATACAACATCTGAAAGAGAGAGAGAGAGAGAGAGAAATAAAAGATACCATGGGTTAGGGTTATAAAAGATACCATTACACAACCTCTCATAGAGATTGGTTGTATCTGCACTCTTTTCTCTGTTTTATGTCAAAGTATCTCTCTGGGTCACTCCGGGTCGCTGAGCCCCGTGACCTCTCTGGGTCACTCCGGGTCGCTGAGCCCCGTGACCCTAACCCTAACCCTAACCCTAACCCTGACCCACAGCTGTTTGGAAGTGGAAGTAGTCAGAATTTAGCGTGGCGAGGCGCTCCCGCCCCCGACGCGGTCCAGCTTGCTTTGTCAAGCGCCGTGGCACTCTAGGGTGCCTTGACCCATGGAATGCCACAGAATTCTTTGATCATAAATTGGAATTGATCAATATTACTTCAGTTTACCTACTTAAACCCTCTCTATCAGGGCTGGATTATCCATTGGGCCGGTGGGGCCAATGCCAGGGGCCCTTGGCTCTCAGGGGGCCTTGGGGGAACTGGGCCATGTGGTCATCAACACTAAGATTTGAGGCATTACTAGGGATGTAGTGGGGGGGGAACGCGGGGGTACGGAGTGCCCTTCTCTCAAGTCAAGTCAGTTGATATTATATTTTCAGGTCGTTCTGACCCAGCAATTGGTTGAAATAGGCTCGCCAGCCGTGCTGAAATGAGCAGCAGATGGTAATATAAGATTTGAAAATTGATTAATTAATTGGAAATATCAGTTGTGGAGCTATTTTGCATGGGAAGTTTGGCTGATGATCCGGTCATCCAAATTATTGGTTGAGAACCACTGGTCTAAGGCTATTTCTGCTGCTGCGCAGACCCGTTTTAAGCCAGCAAAAACATTATGTGCACGTGCACGGACGCACGTGCGTGCACGCGCATTGACGTGCATGCACGTGCGTGCGTGGGGAGTGCCCACACTTCCAAATGTAGCACTACAACACTGGGCATTACATTTAGTACAACACGGTTCTATTGTGAAAATAGCTGATCTACATGCTCACAACGCCTCGACTACGCTCCGCTCAGATTCCATTCTTTAAGAGATTACACACTAAAAGAAGAGCCTATATCCTACCAGATAGAGTTGAAATGTTGTTTTTTTGTTTTTTTTCTCGATGCCCCTGCGTGCCCCCCGCCACTAGACACGTGTGTTGCACCAGAACACAAATGTATGAGAGAGCGAGCTTGCAACACATTGTTATATAACTATATGGCTCAGCAGAATCTAGTTACCAAACCACCTACGTACTGCCAACTACATTCTTTGACATGCTCGTTTACTCCATGGTTTATTTCCTACTCGTAGCTCTGCTTCTTGTCATGTGGGTGGGTCTGTAGTCCAATCAGAGACCCAATAGCCAGTTCGGCACACTTTAGAAGGGGAGAGAGGGGTAATGTGAGACACTGGGTAAAGTGAGACGCCACCTGTATCTAGGCAATTGAACACATTTTGTGGTCATGCGCCCGTTATATTTTCAAGCCCCTCCAATTTCCCCCTTGCCATGAAGGAGAGGACCTCATGGTGCTGTGGTAAACATGTTTTTTTTTTCACAAAAATATGTTTTTTGCATGTGAAAGTACATTTTCTTGCTGCAACTTATTCAGCTGTTGTGTCAAAGCAAATTGATTCAGGTAGAAAAACTGATATCACACATATTGATGAACTACCAACATATGAATCCATGTGATATAGTTGCTAGCTGAAGATACCCTGAATTGCTAAGAGATGTCCTATTTCCCAAAATGTGTCTGTGGGGTAAAGTGAGACAAATGCTTTGGGGTAATAAAGTGATCTGACATCTGATAATTTCCCTTGTTAGGAAACATCCTGAATTAATGGGAAATGTGCCCATTTTTACTGATATATCTTTTAGCTTGACTAGTGCGGAGCAAATGTAAAAAGTGTCTCACTTTACCCCACTTGCCCTTATATGCATGCCTTTGAAGAGCCTGTGATTGGTGCGGGATGACATCACGAAGACGACTGAGTGTCAAACCTGCTTTCACAGAGAGGGAGCGCTGAAGGCCATTTTTGGGGGTAAAAATGTATTATGCTTTAGAAAAAAAAAACAGTGCTAAAAAAACACCACGATTTTTATAGATAAGCTTCAAAAACATATTCAAAACCCATTTAGAACGGGTACACATTATTGTGTATCATTATTTTATGCTTTAACTATTGAAAATAGCAGATATACAAGCTCACAGCGCTGCGAGCTTGTAGATCTGCTATTTTTGAAAAATCGTGAAAATTAGAATTTTGACACGATTCTATAAGTGTCTTTTGAATCCTTCTGAGATTTTTTGAAAAACCCTATGTTTCTATGTCAGCAATCTGGCCAGCCATCGTCAAAGAAAAGGTCCTTTTCACTTAACTGGAGCTCAGTTAGTCTGTTCTTGAGAGAGTACTGTGTCAGTGGTTCTCAAACTTTTTCATGTGAAGGACCCCCAAAATGATATTTATTTGGCCACGGACCCCCATCTCAAAATATTTTGTTCCAGGGACCACCCAGAAGCAAAATTTGAGTTACAAACGTTCGCTTTGAAAAATACATATAGTCAAATATTTGCACACATTTTCACGACTTTTTCAAACTGAGCGGCACTCGGTGCCGCGCTGTGAGCTTGTATATCTGCTATTTTTCACTGATTAAAGCATTCAATAATTCTAGGCCTAAATGGGTTAAAAAGAAAGGGAAAAAAACATGATTTGAGTGGAGTCCGTCTTTAAAGCCAACCTCCCGGAGGAAGCCACCACCACCAACGCAGAAACGGACATCGCTCTGGTCGTCATCGCTGAGGCCGACGTGCGCAGGTCACTCAGAGCAGCTCAGAGCAGCCAGGCCAGATGGCACTTCACAATGAGTGCTCAGTAGTCTGGCCAGCCAGATGGCACTTCACAATGAGTGCTCAGTAGTCTGGCCAGCCAGACTGTTTTGCTTCCCACAATTTTCAAAATGCTTCCATCATAGAGTCGGTAGAGCAACGGTAGTTCTGAAAATGATCTCAGGACAAAATGGATGTGACTCCTCCTCCTCCCCGCTTCAGTTTTGTCTTTACAGTCGCGCAAATCTGTCCTAATATAAATACCAGTAAGACTCCCTAATCGGGAGATAAGTGACCGACAGGCCGCAGCGTGATTTTACAGCAAAATGTGTAGGAGCAGTGTCCAAAAATGTGTTTTAAAAAATCGGCCTGATGGTGGCGCTATATGGGACAGATCCATGTTGATGATATGAGTGTAGAGAAAGTGTGTACCGATTTGCGTGATTTTAGGGCAAAATTTGTAGAAGCAGTGTCCAAAAATGTGTTTTACAAGAATCGGCCTCATGGTGGTGCTAGAAGAGGGCCATGTGAGAATTGATGTGTGGAGGTTGTGGTTTGGCAGGCAAGGTGTGTGTGTGCAAAATTTGGCATGGATCGGGCCAACGGTTGCGGAGATATGAGCAGGGCAAAAGTGTGACATGTGACAGACAGACTGACGGACAGACAGGTGGTCGAGGTTTTGATAGTAACTGCGACCTGACGGTCGGCACAAAATAATCTAAGCATGTAAACTTAAGGCTTGCTGCTTTTACCCTAGTTTTATTCTTCAACATGCATCTGTAGAAAGAAATGTGTTTCAAACTGGTCTGTGAGAATAATTACTGAAATATACAGTGTGTACAGCATGACATGGAAATAACTAAACAGAGAGTATTACATGAAATAGAAGAGAGCATTACTTTATAATGATGCTACATTTGCGGGGGTGACTTCGGGGGCGGATTAAGACTCAAGGATGCCCCCTGGGCCAATTATCCTCAACGTTTACATAAATTGTCAATGGGCCTTAAGGGCCCTGGGTACAGTCAAGGGCTCCCGAGCCTTAAGGGCCCTGGGTACAGTCAAGGGCCTTAAGGGCCCTGGGTACAGTCAAGGGCTCCCGAGCACTGACTGCATGGCCCCATCGGACCCGGTCCATAATCCATCCATGGCTTATCAAGGCACTCTGTGTGTCGTGGCTCAGAGTGCAACAAATCATCTGCAATTATTAACCACTCTCAGTTGAGTGTTGCTCTGGGGAGACTGTGTCGAAAACCACACAGCGGTGTAAAGTAACGAAGTACATTTACCCAAGTACTGTACCTAAGTACACTTGGGGACTGCCCATAAGTCTGAAGGTTCATTAGTCTGAATTTAGTTACGGTTACTGAGGTTAGGGTTAGGGTTAGAGTTAGGCATAGTATTCTTAACAAATTCGGACTAATGAACTTTCGGACGAATGAACCTTCGGACCAATGACATGGCACCGTACACTTTTGAGTTATTTGTACATAAGTATACAATACTTTTACTTCTACTCCACTACATCTCGGATGCAAATATTGTACTTTTACTCCACTACATATATTTGAAAACTTTAGTTACTAAGTTACTTTGCGGATATAAATGATAATATTATAAAACATACATGAACCACTTTAGCCCTATTTTACACCCTTACTTGTCAAACAGACGAGAAGATCCTCTGCTCCTCCCCTCCCTTTCTAGGCTCTCCTCTCCCTGCTCTGGTGCAGAGCAGAAGCCGTTTGACAAGTAAGGGTGCCTGTGAGGTCAAAACAACGGTTTGGTTGGTCTCAAGACGTTGTGTAAACACAATCCAGTAGCTTGCCTCAACATAACAACAACATACTCGGGTGAAGGAGTCAGTTTCTCCGGAATGCCTGAATGCACAGGAACCAGGGACCCCTCTAAAGATAGATCTCGGCGAGCTGCAGGCAGACGCGGTGGCGAGAGGCCCGGTCCGCGGCGAAAAACGGCCGAAAGACGCGGACGCGACCGCGGTTTGCTATACAGCTCTGACCACTAGTTGAGCAACTTACACAGTATAGCTTTACGTAAAGAATGTGAGTACCTTTTCTACCTCTGCAACCACAGGCCTCCTCCCATACGCATGGAAAACCCTGCCCAGTGGAGAGGATCAGTCTGGAAGCCAGGCTAGATGTTATTATTACCTGTCCAACAGCAGCCTTCTGTCAGGCTGTGTGCAGTCTGTGGACCAGGCTTTCTGGAGCAGATGCTGCACGAGTCGCTCATCTAGAACTGCCACAAAATAAATCCGTGTCGTCTCTCCCTTTCTTGTTCTCACAACTTCTCTGTCCTCAGATGACTTTGTTTTTCTTTAGTTTTTTATTCATTTATTCTTTTAACATAAATCTTCTCTTCTTCTGGGGGTCCATTAGCTCTGGTCCATCGCGCCACCTCCAGTGACGCTCTGACAGACCCGTCGGCAAATGAATAGAACGCGTTTTCTCAGCCCCTACCAGCGCTCAACTTGAGTCAAAATAAACAAAACTACTACACTACTCACCAAACCAAAGGTAGTTTTGCGTTGTTGAAAGTCTGTTCTCAGCGGTGGTGAGCCCCTCAGCACCCCACCTACTCTGTAAAATACATTATTTTTGTCATGAAATAAAACGCATCTACCTCGAGCCACACAGCGGCCACCGCAGATACAATGGTTCACAACCCAGAAATAAGCTGCGGTCGAGTTGGATGCACTTTATTTCATGCCAAAAATAGTGTATTTTGCAGATTGGGTGGGGTGCTGAGGGGCTCACCACCGTGGAGAATAGACTTTCAACAACGCAAAACTACCTTTGGTTTGGTGAGTAGTGAAGTAGTTTTGTTTATTTTGACTGAAGTTGAGCGCTCGTAGGGGCTGAGAAAAGGCGGTCTATTCATTTGCCGACGGTTCTGTCAGAGCGTCACGGGAGGTGGCGCGATGGACCAGAGCTAGGGGTCCATATGGCACAACATACTTTCAGAAGGGGGTCCACAGCCAAATGCATATAGACGTGGGGGTCCTTGACATGAAAACGTTTCAAAACTACCGTGGTCGATAATAGATAATTTGCGGTGTTGTCGCATCTCTGAGCTTCATTATTTACAAGCCGTTCCGGGGGCTTGGATTCCAGAGGTGTGGAGGAATTCACTGTGGCACGCCAGGCTAAACGTTGATATTTTACTTTTATCAAATTTGCAGGCTACCGTACCGGGGCCCTCCAAGGAGCTCTGGGGAGGAGTCTATTGGTGCACACAGGGGTGTCGCACCAAATTCTGGGCCCCGAGTACAAGGATTCACTGTGGGGCCCCTGTGCTTTAACAATTGAAAATAGCAGATATACAAGCTCACAGCGCGGCACCGAGTGCCGCACTGTGAGCTTGTAGATCTGCTATTTTTGAAAAAATTACAAAAATCTTTGAATATTTCAAATCCTTCTAAAAATCTATGTTTCGATGTCAGTGGAGCTCAAACCTTTTCATGTGAAGGACCCCCAAAATGGTATGTATTTGGTCACGGACCCCCATCTCAAAATATTGAGTTCCACGGACACCCCAGAAGCAAAATTTGAGTTACAAATGTTTGCTTAAAAAATACATATATTCAAAGATTTGCACACATTTTCACGACTTTTCAAACGGTGCAGCGCTGTGAGCTTGTATATCTGCTATTTTTCAATAGCTAAAGTATATAAAATAATTAAGGCCCCTCCACCACCTTGGGCCCTAGTAACTCAGTCCCACTTTCCTACCCCTTGTGACGCCCCTGGGTGCACACCAATCGATGGCTGATTTCAGTGTGTAATAGGGTTCACACTGGGCTGCGGAGTGCAGAGCAGCTGAAAATGACTAAAGCACCTAAAAGTAGCTCTTTAACATCCTCCAGTAAATATACACAAAGAAAAGTGTGTGTGTGTTACGCATTATTACTTTAACTATCATTTCTTGCTTTAACTATTAAAAAATAGCAGATCTACATGCTCGCAGCATGGCACCGAGAGCGGCGCTGCGAGCATGTAGATCTTCTATTAAAAAAATATATAATAATTAAATTAAATTAAAATTTCTTCTAAATCCTTCTTCTAAATCAGTGGTTCTAAAACTTTCATGTCGAGGACCCTCGAAATTACATGTATTTGGCCACGGACCCCCATCTCAGAATATGTTGTTCCAGGGTGTGTGTGTGTGTGTGTGTGTGTGTGTGTGTGTGTGTGTGTGTGTGTGTGTGTGTGTGTGTGTGTGTGTGGTTACACTAGGGCATTCACCAAATATGTCGAGGACCCTCGAAATTACATGTATTTGGCCACGGACCCCCATCTCAGAATATGTTGTTCCAGGGTGTGTGTGTGTGTGTGTGTGTGTGTGTGTGTGTGTGTGTGTGTGTGTGTGGTTACACTAGGGCATTCACCAAATATTCGAATTTTCGAATATCAAAGGCACTATTCGACGTTGTTCACCGAAGTCGAATATTCGCTTTTTTTTTTCTTTTCTTTTTTTTTCAATGTCCCTGGTGGATGAATTTGTTTATGCTCTATACCAGGGGTTCTCTTTTAGGCTGTGACCCCCAAAATAAAAATATTTGAGCTAGGGACCCCCACCCTGACAAGCACTCAGAATTGTAGGTATTACATTTAATGTGACTCGGTTCCGCAGATAAATATTGTGAAAATAGCAGATCTACATGGCTCACAACGCCTCGCAAAGCGAGGCGTTGTGAGCATGTAGATCGGCTATTTTCACAATGTTCGCCTCTTGCTTACTTAATATTTGACAGTTTGGCCAGTCCTGTCGAATATTCAACTATTCGAATACTTTGAGGTCGAATAATTAGAATACTAAAAATCACTATTCATGAATGCCCTAGTTTACACACACACACACACACACATACACGCTCGTGTGCGCATAGGTCAGTCTCCCCCCCCGTGCAGCGCTCCACAGCCCCTCTAGTCTCCCCTGCGTTGGCTAATCATGTTTTGGTGCTGATAATAGCATGTATTTCATCCCCGGCCACATTTCCTGGGTTGAGCCAGGAGAGATCTTCTAGCAGCTAAAAAGGCAGCCATTGATTTGTGGAGAGCAAGACGAGTCTCAGTGGGCAAACGGTATCAGAGGAGGGGCCGGCCGAGCGTGTTTGTGGTGTGTGTGTGTGTGTGTGTGTGTGTGTGTGTGTGTGTGTGTGTGTGCGTGCGTGCGTGCGTGCGTACGTGCGTGGGTGCGTTCGCGGAGGGGGGAATCGATGCCAGTATATCGCCAGGGCCCCCAGATTCCATTTCCTCAGAACGTCTCACCGAGGCCCCACAGGCATCCGTCCGCGCATCTCTTAAACACCTCCTCCGCCACCACCCCCAACCCCCCCCATCCTAATCTAACCCTCCCCCTCCCCCCCCCCCCCCCTCCCTACACCCCCTCACTGTCGGCATCTTGGCATTGTTGCCCGCCTTCCAGGGGGAGTACAACCCACGCAGCTCCCAATCGTTTATCTCATCCCTGCACAAAGCCACAGATCACAGGGGAGAGAGAGAGAGAGAGAGAGAGAGAGAGAGAGAGGAGAGAGAGAGAGAGAGAGAGAGAGAGAGAGAGAGAGAGAGAGAGAAAGAGAGAGAGAGAGAGAGAGAGAGAGAGAGAGAGAGAGAGAGAGAGAGAGAGAGAGAGGAAGGAAGGAAGGGGGGGTTGAGGTGATGTTGCAATGCATTTCTCTTTCCATCTCAATACTCCTCTTTTTCCAGTCTTTCTCTTGGCATCGGTGTGGCGACTTACAAGCTCACATCGACACATCGCCTGAGCTTGTAAGTCGGCCGTTTTCGGCAACACCATCGTACAACAAAGCACATTAATCGGGGCTTTTATACGATGTTGACAGCATGGATATATAGGAGGAGGAGGGGAGGGGAGGGGGGGGGGGACAGCATGTTCTTGGCTCCAGCCCCCAGTGCGCTTGTATATTAAGGCTATTGTTGAGGCATTAGTGGTTCAGTATTCTCTAGTAAACTCTGACATGTCAGAATATTTCACAGGTTTCACGCTCCGTTCATCCTCCTTATGGTCCACTCACACACAGAACGGGTTCATTTGGTTATGCATTTTGTACACTATAGTACCCAGAGTTACAATAATATGTTAGAGTGACACAGTACGGTTCCTCCCAGGATGACAGGCAAGGTTGGAGTTGTGGGCCCATTGAAGAACCCTAGAACGAGCTGAATCAGGAACAAACAGACAGTTAGGTGGACCATTACCAGGGTCTGGCTGTGTTAGCTGAGCCTCCCTTATAGCCGATTCAATCTCCCAGGAAACAGCTGCCACCACTGAGGAGGGAGAGATGATGGTGTCAGTTCGGAGGACTGCTGCTCAGGAGTATGCTGGCGGGACAGAGCATCAGGTTTGACATTCTTAGAGCCAGGACGATAAGTAATGTAAAGTTAAACCTCCCAAAAAATAAGGCCCAGCGAGCCTGACGAGAATTTAAGACGTTTGGCTGATTGAATATAGGCTAGTTTTTATGGTCAGTCCACACAATAAATGGATGCTCAGCTCCTTCTAACCAATGTCTCCACTCTTCCAATGCTAATTTCACTGCCAACAGCTCCTTGTTACCAACATCATAGTTTACGCTCGGAGGAGTCAAGACTTTGAGAAAAAAAGGCACAAGGGTGAATCTTTTGTCCTGGCTGGGACCGCTGAGAGAGTACAGCCCCCACCCCTGTATCTGAGGCATCAACCTCTACAATAAACTGCAAAGAGGGGTCCAGATGGATGGACCAGAATAGGTGCTGAGGTGAACAGGTTCTTTAGCTTACAGAAGGCCTGTTCTGCTTCCGGAGTCCAACAAAATGGGACAAGAGTGGAGGTGAGTTTATTAAGGGGAGCCACAACCTTGCTATAGTTCTTCACAAAGCGGCGATAAAAATTAGCGAACCCCAAAAATCGTTGTAGAAGTTTACGGTTTGTAGGCGTAGGCCACTCTGCAACTGCTCTGACCTTCCCTGGGTCCGCTCTTATCTGTCCTTTCTCCACAATGAAGCCCAAAAAACTGACCGTACTGACGTGGAACTCGCACTTCTCTGCTTTCACGTAGAGTTTATTCTCCAACAGCCTTTGGAGAACCTGGGACATGGGAAACGTGGTCAGACATGTTTTTGGAAAAAATGAGTATGTCATCAAGATAGACAAACACAAAACGATTCAGAAAGTCCCTTAACACATCGTTTACCAAGGCTTGAAAAACCGCAGGAGCATTGGTCATTGAGCATTAGTCCAAAAGGCATTACCAGATATTCAAAATGACCCAATGCAGTGTTAAAGGCCGTCTTCCACTCATCTCCTTCTTTAATTCTGACAAGATGATAGGCGTTCCTCAGATCCAACTTCGTGAACACAGTTGCTCCATGGAGAAAATCAAAAGCAGAGTTCATTAAAGGCAGAGGATACTTGTTTTGCACGGTGATGGTGTTAAGCCCTCTATAGTCAATACAAGGCCGCAAAGTACCCTCTTTCTTTGCTACAAAAAAGAACCCTGCGCCCACAGGAGAGGAAGATGGTCGAATAATTCCTGCAGCTAAAGAGTCTAACACCTTCTAAGCCGCGGCAGAACCCCCTGAACCCCGGTACTGCCGTGCAATCAGCGTTTTATTTATAAACATATTTTAAAAAACAAACACACCAAATGATAAACAACGCGCGCGGGTCGTTCAGTGCAAGCCAGCAGGACGTGCACACACTACGTGTTTGGGCGGCCACTTACTTAGAAGCTGCTGCTGGCTGTATTTCTGCCGTTCATTTGCATGGAGCGAGATGGGGTAATCCGCGAGAAAAAACAGCGTTCGAAAGTACATTACGTCCTCGTCGCACGCACATCGATCTAATTCCATGTATTCCACTCATTCCGAAGCCTTGATTTCGCCTGTCGTCTGGTCGAAAAAGACGAGGGGATGGGCTAAACCAGGCTGCAGCACACACAGTGAAGGGGAACGTAATGGCCGCTCGTGGAGCCAGTGGCAGAGCCAGCCGATGACGTCATCACGTTTCTGACGTGATCCGATTGCACAACGTCTCTTAAAGAGACAGAGCACGACCTGCGACTGTATTTTTCAAAAAATTATGATTAATTTCATAAATTACGGGGAAGTACGGGAATAGACGATTGGCTGATGGGACCCAGTAGGAAGTCCGAGGGAGTGCGGCCAGGCTTAGAATATATTTCTCCATGGTCTCCCGCTCAGGGCGTGACAGATTGTAAAGTCTACTAGATGGTAACGGAGCGCCAGAAAGCAGATTAATTGCACAATCATAAGGACGATGAGGCGGCAGAGAGAGGGCCAGATCCTTGGTGTTTGAGGAGAGACAATTATCTTGAACTGAATTAACTCTCTGTGATTTCCAGATAGCATCAAAGACACAGGCGCAGTTTGATGGGTAACATGAGCCAACAATCTCCCATCCAGGGAGTCTGTAAATTATCTGTAAATTATGCCTAAGCATAAGGTTAAACCTAACCTTATTCATGGGTTGCATTGTAGTCCTATTAACGGCCATGTGTTTCTGGTGTTTCAATGTGTCTGATTGGCATAGAACTAATGTTCTACAGGGGCCTTCCTCCAATCATGATCAAGTGGGGGCGGGCCTTGGTGCGCATAAGGCCCGCCTCCACTCAACCATGATTGGAGGATGGCCCCACTCTATCCTGATTGGAGGAAAACCTGTCTCCTCCACCAAAACTGAAACAGCTTTTTTCTCCTCACAGGGATAAGACTGATGTATATAAATGGACCAACCACTCTATAGTAACGAGTACTATCAGAACACACTGTCAGACCCATTTTGTTAATATTTGAATTAAATGAAATAACTTACCCTACCTTTAATGTCTACCCCTGCCTCCTTCTTGGCCTGAGTCCAGCCGGGAGAGTGTATTCTGCTGGTGATTCAGTCCGAGTGTATCAAAGGGTGCGTTCGGAAATGCGCACCGGGTGTGGTTGGTTAGGGTTAGGGGTTAGGGTTAGGTTTAGGCATAGTTTTACCGAGGTTAAGGTTAGGGTTAGGGTTAGGTTTAGGCATAGTTTTACTGAGGTTAGGGTTAGGGTTAGGATTAGGGTTAGGTTTAGGCACTCACTACACTGAGCACACACCTGGTGCGCATTTCCGAACGCACCCTTTGATACACTCGGACTGAAACACCAGCAGAAAACACTCTCCCGAGTCCAGCCCCGACCAAAACACTCTCCCGAGTCCAGCCCCGACCACCACCACTGGTCTGTTGTTCCCAGGGCGATGCTGGCCAGAGGGTCACTTCTCTCTGATGGTGTCAATTAAAGCTCCCGCTTTTCTTTCATCTAAAAACGCACCAGCAGAGCACGCCCATAGAGGCCTCTGTTGGTGGCGGTGTGTGTGTGTGTGTGTGTGTGTGTGTGTGTGCGTGCGTGCGTGCGTGCGTGTTGGACCACAGGGCTCAGGAGAGCAAACATTCTGTGGGCACTGTTCTTATCCGCTTGCTTTGAGTTCTAACCTCATATCTGCCAGTGGTGTCAGTTCAGAAAAAGCTAAGGTATGGCAACATGACTGGTGTCTTGCACGCGCGCCTTCGCGCGCGTGCAAGACACCAGTCATGTTGCCATACCTTAGCAACAGGCATGATACATTTATTTTAAGAAGTGCATTTTATTTTTTCTCCCGTTTCTACGGTTTCTTGGGCTGGATATGGCAGCCTGGAACGGTTGTTCAAGTGCAGCTAAACTTGGCATGTTAGTAAACGTGCCACAATTAACAATAATGAATTGCAGTGCAGCTGACCTGCGGAACCTGGGAATATACCATTTTGTCAAGATGGGGAGAATACAAGTGTAGAGAATATAATTATACCTTGTTAAAGTGACCATTTTGTTAAATTTTGCATTTGTAGTTATTTTACTGTAATATAACAACATAATAACCAGCACTGATAGACAAGGAGACATTCATGGATTTATATTTAAAAGTAACTTTTATTTTCCCCCCTGGCAGCTGCATACCCCTGCCATACCCAATTGACGCCCCTGATATCTGCCCCGCACTCTCAGTCTCTCTCTCTCTCTCTCTCTCTCTCTCTCTCTCTCTCTCTCTCTTCTCTTCTCTCTCTCTCTCTCTCTCTCTCTCTCTCTCTCTCTCTCTCTCTCTCTCTCTCTCTCTCTCTCTCTCTCTCTCTCTTCTCTCGCTCTCTCTTCTCTCTCTCTCTCTCTCTCTCTCTCTCGCACGCGCACCATTTCAGAAAAGGGCCCCCCACGAGGTATCGGGCTATTTTGGAGCATCACTTTCAGGCAAACACGGGGCCAATATCGAGACGGGTTTTCACCTTTTTCATTACGATGAGATGATACCCAGCCGTATTTATTCTCCTGCCAATGTTTGAGAAAAAAGGGAGTTGAATTTTTGAGTTTTTGATTTCATGCAAGAGAGAGGAGGAGGTTGATCTCCCCTGATGGAGGTCATCGTCTCTCTCTTCTATTTTTCATACGTATTCATTTTATTGGATGATATTATAATATTTGAGGCTGGGGGTGTAATGTGATTTCATCATATATCCATGGTTTGATCCATTTGACCAGCTGAGGCATGCAGCTGATCTCTATACCATATAGGGATGGGACGATATGAGCATTTCACATCACGATTATTGTGATTCGTGATTTACGATATTATCGCGATAATCCAAATCCATTATCCTGGGGCGGAAAATTTGCCCAAAAATAGCAGATCTACAAGCTCTATACAAGAGTTTGTAGATCGGCTATTTGATAGAGAGTGAAAAAAAGACTGCATCAAGTGCGTATATTATAAGTACATATTACCAATTATAGAGGGTTTAAGTGGCACCGGATATGCAGCTCAGCATATAAAAGGTGAATTGATCCCAATGCATGACGGAGGACAATATCACAATAAATTAAATCTCCACGATACGATTATCATGAGTGTTTTTTATCACGATAAACGATAATATCGTGTATCGTCCCATCCCTAATATCGTACACAGTATAATCCTCAGTTAATTTAAAAAATAACATAAACCCCATGCATCTGTGTATTCTGGGGAAGAGAAAATAGCACATCTAACATAGTAGTTTGGCTATCTGCAAAGATATTTAAAGGTGGACTACGTGATATTCTTGGGTTAAAAAGGTTACAGCTCTATATTCTGATAGTAATCATTGCTATGGAGTGTGTGCTCAGTAACAGGGGTCTCCCTGTCTCTGCAGTTCTTTAATAAACAGACATTTTATTTTCAGGTACAGGTGACATTTCAGCCAATCAGGACAGAGTACCCAATTATCAGCTTATTTGTGTGTGTGTGTGTGTGTGTGTGTGTGTGTGTGTGTGTGTGTGTGTGTGTGTGTGTGTGTGTGTGTGTGTGTGTGTGTGTGTGAGTTCCAATTTATGTCTGCATAAATGTGTATGTATGTATGTAGGTAGGTAGGTAGGTAGGTAGCTGTAAAGTTGGCACCTCGACAGAGAGCAGTTCTTGTTTGATCTGTATCCTGATTCCTGAGTTCTACTTGATTGGATAAAATTGCTATCCTGACCAGAAAATGTATTTTCTGTTTAACTCATTTACTGCCACGATTAAAGATCCACATTCCGGGTTGGGCGCCATGATTTTCGTACCTTTTAATGTGGTGCATGCGTGTCCATAAAGCCTGAATTGTAAATTGTATAATGTACCACTGCCATAGTGTCGTTGTAAAGAAAAACCTGGAAACCGATATCCAGTAATTATGATCAAAATAAGAACATTATAATGGTGTGTCAAACAGAAAATCTAATATTTGACACAGACAAGGCCAAGTCTTAAATTGCCAGAGACAGATTTGTCCATTTACGTACCCATGAATGTGTTGTCAGTAACGTCCTAATCCGAGAGGTTTTGTTTTCAAGTAACCTGTCTCAGATTGTTTTTTTATAACCTCGCGTCACCAGGCTTTCTGCTGGGAGAAAACGTTTTTTGGCAGGAAACACCAAACCGGAAACAGTTTCAAACCAGTTAGCGCATGTGCAAGTAATGACGTAGTACGCCATCTGCTCCTGACCGGATCAAAAGCCCGAAATTGGAAGCCAGCCCAAGGCTAGTTTTTTTTTTTCAGCCCGCCTTGAGTTCATGCAGCCTGTGGTGAGCACTAACCTATATCCCTACCTGTTTTCTGTCTGTTTTTTTTTTTTAAGATGGCAACTAGTTAGCCTAGCTAGGACTGTCACAACCGTTAATCTTAAATTTTACCGCCATCCCCTAATATGATGTGACCTAACAGTGGCGTGACAAGCTGCATACTAACCCCCAGGAGCCTTGTACACTGTGGCGCTTGTCAGGAAGCAGTAAATAAAAGCAGTTTACGTTTGTTGCCTGCAACATTGATTTCAAGGCATTCCCTCATCCTCAGCACAACAACACGAGCTGTAAGGCAACAACACATGCTTCTCCTGGGCTGATGCTTGTCAAAACAGTTGAGTGTCCAAGGTGTTTTTTCTTTTCTTTTTCTGACAAGGAGACACATCATCCATGCCCACAACAACCTGTCAGTCAGATCTTGGGATCATGGAGATCTACGTGAAATTGAGGTGAGGTGAGATGAAGTGGGTGGACACCGGTGTGCACTATACAGTGCAGGGAATAATTTTCATAACACTTTAAGATCCATCCATCCATCTTCAACCGCTTAT
>NC_137829.1:370000-380057 GCF_963921795.1 Nannobrachium achirus
TTTTACTGTATTATCTACAGTCATTGCTTTAAAGGCTGTGTTGTTGATTACAGGGACGTGCTGAGCCCCTGATTCAGCCCGGGAAAAAGAGTTGTAGAGGCCCTCATTGCGCACTATAGAGAGAGATCTCTCTCATTTCAGATCATGACACGTGACAAGCCAGTGGGCCAATTACATGAGTTATATTTCGTCGTTGTCGGGTGGAAACCTTGTATGTCCAAAACCATTTTAAAAATGATTCAAACTAGTGAAAACAGCCGATCTACAAGCACACAACGCCTCGCACCGCGAGGCGTTGTGTGCTTGTAGATCTGCTGTTTTCACTACTTTTGTGTGACAGCCTTGTATGATGAAGCAGGGCTTTGCGTTGCGAAAAAATGTACAAATTTGAAACTTGGGAGATACAAGGTTTCTGCCCGACAGTGACGATTTACTTTGTTGGTCGCCCAGCCCCCAAAATGGAACGAAGGCAGACATTTTATTTTGATTTTTTTCCTAATGGCTGGCCTGGACCGGCCGGGAATGAACCGGCCGTTCGGGAGTTGTCCCGCTTTTCCCAATGGCCAGCACGTCTCTGGTTGATTATTATTATTATATAAACGTTTGTTTTTATTTCTGCTTAGATTAGGCGTTGTAATGTTATTCATTTTAAATTGCATTTCCTAATTCTGTATCTACTTTGCACATTTCTTATTATGTGTCCCCTTATTATTATTATTTTCACTAAAGATATATATTCCACATTCCGTCTCCTTTTGAACAGTGAGAAAGCACAACTGTTTGTTGACTTTCTAACTGCGATTCATGATTTGCATACATCTGGAGGATTCCCCTGGTAACGCTATAAACTGTGGGTAATTCCTTTGCCAAAGGCTGCAAATGTGCGGACTTACGGAAAGTCAACAAGAAGGGCCGTTCCCGCACCCTCACTGACTTACCGATTTACATTGGAACAACCCTCAAGCCCTTATGCCCCAACGTGAACGCAGCCTGCATTACAAACCATTGTAAACAATGGAGCAATGGTCCCAAAATATGAGTTCTGTTCAACCAATTTCTTTTGACCAAATCGCCAAATGGGCAGATGACAACATCAACATCCCCAAAAGGATGAAATATAAGGGTACATCCACAATATTAATGGCAGTTAGATTGCAATGTTACTGTACAAAGACTTGCTACAGTATCTGTGCAGACTAGTGCTTGATCTGCCATCATATTAACTTACTGTATTGTGATTTTTCATATTAATCTAACAACAAATAGTTAATATGATGGCGGAGCAAGCACTGCACAGATAGCAAGTCTTTGTACACATTAAGGTTGCAACCTCACTTGAATATCATTACCGTAGATGTAATCAATCCAGTTACTAGCCCTTCTATTTAAGTTATCATCTGCCCAGTTGTCAATTTGGTCAAAAGAAATTGGTTGAACAGAACTCATATTTTGGGACCATTGCTCCATTGTTCACAATGATTTGTAATGCAGGCTGCCACACCCCATGTGGTCATGTGATCCAAGATGGCCGCGGTGGTATGGGGTGAGTAATCGGGCCACATGTATGACAACCACTGATCTACACAGGGTACTCGCCTGCAAGAAGAGAGTGAAAGTAAGTTCTGTGTGTGCATCTATGTGCACTGGTGTGTTCTAGACTTTTTTTTGAGGGCATACTATAATCTATAATCCGCGGCTATTTGTGTGGCCAGGGCATACAGTACATAATGCCTATCAAATACGCTACTTTGAGAGGTTCACAAGGGCAGACAGGTAGAACACAGCACTGTCTATGTGCATACATTTTGTAGGCTACATCAGGTCCATTTGGGGATAAATCTTTTTACACCCTCTCCAAGTTCGATTAACACAGAGTTGTTGTTTTTTTCACTGTGTTAGCAGCACAGAAGTGCAGCAGCACAGAAGTGCAGACAATGTGCAAATTGATTTGGGTTTGAGCGCTCCCCTCCCAGGGGAAGGTGTTCCAGGCGACAGGGGGGGAGATATCTCTCCTCTGCTGAGGTATTCATGTTAGAACCGTCTCTCCTTCACACCATTCTCACCTTTTAATTGGCATATTTTCCCCCCTCCGTGATGTTGCTAATGGCGTGAGCTAACACCGCTAACACACCTAGCACCTTCTGCTTCCTCACTGCTACACCTGTAAGGGTGTTGAACTCACATGCTTTTTAGCTTCTCTTTTCATTTTCTTTTTTTTCCTACTCTAGGGTGACTTTGTGAGTGCTGCTGCTGCCGTACGGCACGGTGCTTGCTTCTGCTTCTTCACAGTGGACTGCGGAAGAATTCACATTATGAAGCGGTTTTGCTGCTCCCCGAAGCCTCGCAGGTTAAGACAATGATGTATTGTTCTGTGTAACCCTGCGACGCAACCTGCGAACTGTAAGTGCAGTGAGCATCAGATATAAAGCTCTCTACTGTATCCTTGGCAACTGGTAAAGAAAGAATGCCAAGTTCACTTCTTTTTTTGATTTGAGTTTTTCTTCTCTCACTCTCTGAGCTCTGCGTTAGATTTCCTGCAGGTTTTTTAAAACCTCCCTACGTTGCTTCCATTAAGTCTTTATAAAGATGGGTTAGGGTTAGGGTTAGGGTTACCCTAACCCTAACCCTAACCCTAACCAAGTCAGTATTATTAGGCCTATGTTTCATTCAGTGGTGTAAAGTAAGTACTGTACAGAAGTACAAATGGTGAAATATTTTTAATTTACCGGAGTATTTCCAGTTTTCAGTACTTTTACTTCTACTCCACTATAGTACATTTCAGAGGCAAATATACTCTAACTCCACTAAAATTATTTTGAATATATTCCGGCCATTTAGCATGTGAAATGGGATTTTCTGCACAATGAGCACTTTCTACTTTTGGTAGTACGTTTTGATTCCAACACGTTTGTACTTGTACTCAGGTCAATTTAAAATTCCAGACTTTTACTTTGTAACAGAGTATTTCCACATTGCAGTTTTGATACTATTACTCAAGATTCTCTTTTTAATTCTGGACTTTTACTACATTTCTACATTGTAGTATTGATACTTTTGCTCCAGTAAAAGAATGTGAGTACTTTTTTTCCCCAACACTGCCCTCCCCTCAGGTACGTGCGTGCACACATAGACATCAAAGGGGGCTTGATCCCCTGCCCTTTTATCAGTCTGTAAAAAGTGCCCTCTCCAGACCATGAATGCATTTTTACTATGGTGAAAGAAATGCCATACCTGAAGGCATTGAAGAGAATTGCCTTATCCAAACTCTCCTGAACTTGAATGCAGCATCTCATGTTGAAAGAATTGCCCTCTCTGTGTAGAAATCAAGAATCGAAAATAGCCGACCTCCAAGCTTACAACGCGTCGCAGCGCGACACATTGTGAGCTTTTAAAGATTTTCACCAAAAGGCCCTTTTAGAAATCTCAGCTCCTGCCTCTCTAACATTCTCTGCACGTCCCTGCATAGGGATGAAAGCCTCAGCGCGTGGGCGGGCCCACAGAGCAGACCGAGCCCCCTGGTGACTCCTCCCACACACTCCCACATGCACGCCACCGCCGCAGCTAAAAAAACAATCCTGGTCCTAAAAGAGCATAAAAGCTTCTCCTCTCGTTCTATATATCACTCGCAACAACGTGGCCGATCGATGATGGCCGCCCCTGACTCACCGCCCCCAACCGTCCACCCACAACCTTTTTTTCTCCTTTTTTCTCGTCCCCCCCCCCCCCCCCCCCTCCCTCAATGATGCTGCGTTCACACAGGCAGAGACGATGGATAACAAAGACATGAAGCTACACACAGCGTGTTTGTAGATCCACCCTCAGCCCAGAGGCGTCAGTTGGGTATGGCAAGGTATGGAAGCAGCCATACCTTGGCTCCAGGGGGAAAAGATTAAATGTACTTCTTAAAATAAATTCACAAATGTCTCTGCGACTATCTGCGTTGATTATTCTGTTATTAATTAACTTTAACTACAATGGAAATTAAAACAAAATGATCCCTTTCACAAGGTATTATATTCCAACACTTGCATCCCCCCATCTTTTGGTTTATTCCCCGGTTCAGTAGGTCACCACCACAGGTGCAATCAATGTCTTATTGATAACTAGAAATACTGTTCCTACGAAACTAGTGTGGGCTCGCATGTAACACCATGTATGGGCACAAAGATCTACCCTTTGGCTGCACCCACAAGCGTAATTTGATAGGGTTTTTGGGTTTTAAAAACCCAAGGGCCCCCCCTAGTGGCGAAAATAAATTTTGTTTTTAATAGGCCTAAATAAAAAAATGCGCCCATATCTACATAAATTCATACTAGGATATTATATATATTTTGTAATTTCCAATATATTAGGGGTCCCAGGGCCCTACTTTCCTAATCTGTGGATTAATCATTGTAGTTTGCGCTTAAATCGCGCAAAGACAACAGACCCGGGCCCCTTTGATCAGGGCCCCCTTGATCTGAAAACCAATGGGGAATAAGGTCTAATTTCGCCACTGGCTGCACCTCATTGGCTAAGAGCCCCGCCTTTGTACTGCCGGTACAAAGGCAGTGTCTTACGTCATTTTGAGGAGAACTGACTGATATAGATTACGTCATTTTGAGGAGAACTTAATAAATAATAAATAATGAAGATAACATACGTGTGCTCGCTTTCAGCTAGCCCACAATTAGCAACAGCGGCACATTTTGTGTGGCAGTCAGTTGTTGTAAAAAAGATTAATACTATCCACTGATACTAATCATCCTCATCATCATCATCATCATCATCATTCCTGTTGCTTCGCGCGTGCATGACACCAGTCATGTTGCCATACCTTAGCTTTTGCTGAACTGACGAGTGACGACACTGATAGATAACAAAGATATGAAGCTACACACGGCATGTTTTTTAGATCCACCCTCAGCCCGTAGCAGCACTTGCCCTATAGCCTTGACGACCTTGCAGGCCTAAAGGTATAGGGTAATCTTTGGTTAAAACAAAACGTTTTCTGTTGAAAGGTTACAGCTCTATATTCTGGTAGTAATCATTGCTACAGAGTGTGTGTTCAGTAACAGGGGTCTCCCGGTCACTCCAGCTCTTTAACTCATTTACTGCCTATAATAAGTATGACGAGCTATATAAATGCGTCCATTCCGCCTATGACGAGTAATGCTGTAATCGCTATAAAACAATTAAAGTATGGAACGGATGTTCCCAGACCGGAAACAGGGGGACAACCAACCCCCTTTATCCTGTCTCAGAACGCATTCAATTCCTTGTTACGCCACATACACGAGGCATGCAGACTCAATCGCTTTGGACTATGGAGGGCTGCTGTTTTTTGTGGCTGGATCGTAGAGCGAACACAATCCGTGAACCGCTGTGCGTGATGTGCACGCACGCGCCCATGTTAAAGGTAAACAAAATGATCGCAGTTTGTCGCAAAAGAAGGGGGATCAAAATCGCAGTCAATGAGTTTTTAATAAACAGAAAGGTGACAGAATTTCAGCCAATCAGGAGAGAGAGTACCCATTTATCAGCTTCATTTTATTGGGTTTCCTGTCCCAATTTTTGTCTGCTGATTTATTTGTGTCATCACTTCCGATTTCATTTCTTACCTGTGCCAGCAGAGTGTGCAAGTACCGTGTTCGGTGGCGTATCTGTAGCGTCTCTGTTTGTGTTTATGTCCGTAGCCAATCAGGGACCAGCAGTCTTAGTGACATCACCATCAACAGCCAATGAGGGACCAGCATTCTTGGGGATGTCACCAACAACAAGTGCGACCTGATATATAAATAACACGTACATGGCTATGAGTGCACAAGTTGCAAGTTGGCACCTCGACAGAGTGCAGTCTTGTGCATATTACCTCGTACCGATATGGTACCTGCTTAAATGCCTAAATTGTAAATAGATTGTGAATTGTAAATCGTTTGTAGCTAAAGTTAAAACCAGCTCAACCTTTTTGTAGCTTCTAGCAGGTGGCGGGTGTCATTTGGGGCATCGAGATTGGCAATGGCATATTGTACCATTCATTTATTAACCACTTTCAATGTGGCATCCTTATTTTTGGAATGTCATTATATATGAACATTTTCAAACATTTTCTTTTTTTGCTGCCAAACAAAATAGTGAACATAATTGATCTACAAGCTCTCGCTTGTAGATAGTAATTAGAGAAAATAAAATATCAGTGTTAAAATGTTTTCATTTACTGCTTTCTATTGTTTTAGAGATTTTAATATTTTGATTTCAGTGGGTGGGAGCATGCGTACACGTGGCTAAATATGTCTTTTTAGACACAATAAGCTGGCAATTTCTTTGTTACTATTTACAGGTCGAGGAAATCTCGCTTTTTCGAACGACGGTCATTTCGACAAAGGAGCGTCGGGAGGGTTAGCGACTCAACCCACGGAGGTTAGGGTAAGGGTTTGGGTTGGGTGTCGAAAAGATGACACATAGTAACAGCAAGGCTCTCCCGTCCCTGACACCAGCCCCCATAAGTCACATCTGCCAATGAAAGATTGCGGTGCATCTTGGGAATGGGCTTATTGTGTCTAAAAATACATATTTAGCCACTTAACGTCATTAATTCGGCTCCGAATGACGCCATATCATGGTTTAGACAGAGCCGAACCGAAATAAATTAGCCTCTAAAAGTGGAGTATGAATCGACCCTAAGTGGTAACTTGTTTTTTTTTTTGCCACCCCCTATTTCTTTCTGAAATTACACCTCTGTGTGGTAGCTTTTGTAGCAGCTACACAAACGCTTGCCGCTGGCGTTTTTTATTTGTTTTCTACACATGATTCAGAGGTGACAGTTGATCCTCTGAGCTGAGCGGTCGATGGAGTGATGGACAGTAAAGGAAAGGACATCAACTCTTCCTCCTTGCTTTTCCCACCCTTCCCTTGGTGTTCCGCCAACCAGGCACGTGCACACATAGACATCAAAGGGGGCTTGAGCCCCTGCCCTTTTATATCCGTCTGTAAAAAGTGCCCTCTCAAGACCATGAATGCAGTTTTTACTATGGTGAAAGAAATGCAAATGCTCCCTTTCCATGCCATACCTGAAGGCGGTATTCAAGAAAATTGCCTTGTCCAAACTCTCCTGAACTTGAATGCAGCATCTTATGTTGAAAGAATTGCCTTCTCTGTGTAGAAATCCATGCCGTTACACCACATGTCTTAGTGTTGACTTGATTATGCTATAGTTCAGTGTGGTATTACGCACCGAAAATAGCCGACCTCCAAGTTCACAACGTGTTGTGAACTTGGAGATCTACTATTTTCAATATTTCCACCAAAGGCCCTTTTTAGAAATTTCAGCCCCTGCCTCTCTAACATTCTCTGCACGTCCCTGCCGCCAACCATATTAAGGGGTCCTTGTAGATGGAAGGCTCCCATTCATTTGGTGCTCCTTTTTAATCTCATTACCAGATTGAAACAGATCATCTGCTATGAAAACATAAACCCTTAACTGGTAGAGAGAGTGAGAGAGAGAGAGGTGTCTCCAACGACAATACCGCCAGGATTAAGCTAATCTGACAGAGTGTAAATCACTGTTTCTCTTTGGCTTGCTGCTGTTTAGGGAGCCAAGTGCTTTATAGCAAGAGAGGAGAGGAGGACCATGTCCGTACGCTCGGCTGCTGCGCGTCAGATAAGGACACACAATCATTCCTATTTACCCTCAATCGCACTCTCCTAGTCCCCCAAATATCTCCCCGCCTATAAGCCTCACACACTTGACGGAAGTGTGTGTGTGTATACGCGCGTGCATGTGCACGAGGGCACGGGCACTAGGGATGGGACGATATGAAAATGTCATATCACGATTATTGTGACAAAAGAAATTACGATATTATCGCGATAATCAAAATCCATTATCCTGGGGCGGAACATTTGCCAAAAAATTGCCGATCTCCAAGCTCACAACGCGTTGCATCGCGATGCGACGCGTTGTGAGCGTAGATCGGCAATTTTTTGGCAAAGACATTTGATAGAGAGTGAAAAAAAGACTGTATCAAGTACGTATATTATAAGTACCTTTTACCAGTTATAGAGGGTTTAATAGAGGGTTTAAGTGGTACCGGATATGCAGCTCGGCAAATGAAAGGTGAATTGATCCCAGTGCATGACGGAGGACGATATCACGATAAATTAAATCTCCACAATACGATTATCGTGAGTGTTTTTTTATCACGATAAACGATAATATCGCTCATCGTCCCATCCCTAACGGGCACGCACGCGCCTGCCTGCCCGCCAGCCCGCGTGCCTTACATACGCTTGCACGGACATGTCCGTCCGTGCATGTGATGTCGGTCGGAGCCCACTCCGCGTGCCTCGTCCTCCATGCCTAATTTTGTGTGTCAGCATGTGTCGAGTCGCACACAGACAGCCAGGACCCACCACCTCCTCCTCGCTGGCACTGCCACCCTCTCTCTCTCTCTCTCTCTCTCTCTCTCTCTCTCTCTCTCTCTCTCTCTCTCTCTGCAGCGAGACACAGCCTGTCAAGAGTTTGTGCCGGCATCAGAGCCTTGGGGCGAACGAGGGAGGGAGGGAGGGAGGGAGGGAGGAGAGAATAAAAGAGAGGCAGAGAGGGAGAGAGAGAGAGAGAGGGGCAGGGGTGTTGCACCAAATTCTGGGCCCTGGGCACAAGGATTCACTGCGTTATTTTGTGCTTTAACTATTGAAAGATAGCAGATATACAAGCTCACAGCGCGGTACCGAGTGCTTGTAGATCTGCTATTTTTCTTTGCAAGTCTTTGGAGGTTTTTTGAAAAACCCATGTTTCTATGTCGGTGGTGCTCAAACGTTTTCATGCAAAGGACCCCCAAAATGCTTAGTATTTTGGCCACGGACCCCAACTCAAAATATTGAGTTCCAGGGACCCCCCAGAAGAAAAATGTTGAGTTACAAATGTTCTAACCCAAAAATACATATAGGCCTATTCAAAGATTTCCACACATCTTCACGACTTTTAAAAAAATAGCAGATCTACAAGCTCGCTAAAACATAAAGTAATGAAGGCCCCTCCACCTTGGGCCTTAGTAACTCAGTCCCACTTTCCACCCCCCTTGTGACGCCCGTGGGGGGAGAGAGAGGGGGGGGGGGGTAAAGCATCAGCAGAATGGAGCCGGGCTCTCTGCTTCTCCCTGCCTGTCAGACCTGCGCGCAGGAGAAAGTACAGCTGATCGAATGCGGCTCCTGTTCATTAATGCCTGTCACAGCCTCCCCCACTGTAATGGCAGGGAGGCAGGGAGGGGGGGAGGGAGGGAGGGGGTGACAAAGCAAACAATAGGAGAGGAACGCGGGGTCAATCCCACTCTCTCTGCTATAACAGCAGCAAGGAGAGGAACGCAGGGTCAATCCCACTCTCTCTGCTATAACAGCAGCAAGCCCATGCGTCGCTCGCTGCCAGGGGTGCCCTGGGCCCTGGGCACGAGGATTCACTCTTTAACTATTGAAAAATAGCAGATCTACGAGTGCCGCGCTGCGAGCTTGTAGATCTGCTATTTTTTTCAAAATCGTGAAAATTTCAAATCCTTCTAAGGTTTTTTGAAAAACCTATGGTTTATATGTCAGTGGTGCTCAAACCTTTTCATGTGAAGGACCCCCAAAATGATATGTATTTGGCCACCGAACGCCATCTCAAAATATTTCGTTCCAGGGACCCCCAGAAGCAAAATTTTAGTTAGAAATGTTCGCTTAAAAAGTACATATATATATATATATATATATATATATATAAAATGTGCACACATTTTCATGACTTTTCAAAAATAGCAGATCTACAACCTCTTTTTTTCTATAGCTAAAGTGTAAAATAATTAAGGCTCCTCCCTCCACCTTGGGCCCTAGTAACTCAGTCCCCCTCCCCCCGCACCTTGGGCCCTAGTAACTCAGTCCCCCTCCCCCCCCCACCTTGGGCCCTAGTAACTCAGTCCCACTCCCCCCCCCACCTTGGGCCCTAGTAACTCAGTCCCACTCCCCCCCCCACCTTGGGCCCTAGTAACTCAGTCCCCCTCCCCCTCCACCTTGGGCCCTAGTAACTCAGTCCCACTCCCCCCCCACC
>NC_137829.1:380257-435257 GCF_963921795.1 Nannobrachium achirus
CACCTAGCTGAGGTCTACCAGCCCAAAATGTACCGTAACACCCATTCAATATACACGTGAAAAACAGAAAATATTAATAGGGATTATAACAGTGTACTCACTGTACTGTACTGTACTCATACTGTATAGTAGGAATTGTAATTGAATGGAACGATTGCAACTTCTCACATTGGGCATACAGACAGCATGACCATTTATTGCACACTCTGCATACACACTGACAACGCACTCACACAAAACATGTGGATTATGTCAAAAGTCACTGATAGTTCTCTTTTCTTTATATTTTTTTTTCTTTTTCTTTTTTATAGTTTTTTTTTTTTTTTTTTTTTTTTTTGTCCTTTATTCCATGTCAGTCTCTACCTTAGTGGGAAACCTGGCACTGGGAAGAGGAGGCTAGCTTGTCAAAGTCAGGGTTGTATGAGCTGGTTGCAAGCTTTAGGCAGGCCACAAGGTGCTCATCTGTCATTGTGGCTCTGTACTTTGACTTGATGAACTTCATGTGAGAAAAAGCAGACTCACACAGGTAGGTTGATCCAAATAAAGCAGTTATGTTCATGGCACATCTCCTGAGGTTAGGATACTTTTCAGACATCAATAGCTCCCAGAACTCTCCCTTAGTCCCTAGCTGTGTTGCCCTGGATTTAATTTCGATGTCATTTTGAAGTTTGATGATCTCGTCCTCCACAGCAGAGCTGTCCAGGTTACACAGTGAGGCCACTTTGGATGCGATGTCATCCACATCCACATTTCCAAATGGAAAACACATGTAGCTTGCAACAGGTTCTATTGCTGCAAAGTCTGTGAAGCGCCTATCAAACTCTGATATGATGCTTTCAACTTGCTCCGCATAACGTGTGCAATCAGGCTGTGCGTTGTCCCCAGCCTGACGTTGAACTTCAGCTTGCATGTGAGGAAAGTTGCGCAGGTCACTGCGCCGCAGCCGTCTTGCCCACATTTCTATTCTGCTTTTAAACCCGTTCACTGAGCTGATCATGTTTATCACACATTTATTCTTTCCCTGCAATTCTAAATTCAGGTCATTTAGCCCGCCAGTGAGATCGGTTAAAAATGCCAAATCCAAAAGCCATGTGTTGTCCTCTAGCTGTGTATATTCCACATGTTTACCAAGCTTGAGAAACTCTTTAATTTCAGGCAGCAACTCGCTGAATCTGTCAAGAAATTTACCTCTGCTCAGCCACCTTACATCCGTGTGCAGCAGCAGGTCTGTGTGCTCTCCCTCTGTCTCCTCCATGTGAGCATGGAACAGCCTCCTCTGTCTCCTCCATGTGAGCATGGAACAGCCTCCTCTGTCTCCTCCATGTGAGCACGGAACAGCCTCCTCTGTCTCCTCCATGTGAGCATGGAACAGCCTCCTCTGTCTCCTCCATGTGAGCATGGAACAGCCTCCTCTGTCTCCTCCATGTGAGCACGGAACAGCCTCCTCTGTCTCCTCCATGTGAGCATGGAACAGCCTCCTCTGTCTCCTCCATGTGAGCATGGAACAGCCTCCTCTGTCTCCTCCATGTGAGCACGGAACAGCCTCCTCTGTCTCCTCCATGTGAGCATGGAACAGCCTCCTCTGTCTCCTCCATGTGAGCATGGAACAGCCTCCTCTGTCTCCTCCATGTGAGCACGGAACAGCCTCCTCTGTAAGCCCCATGCCCTCTGTCTCCTCCATGTGAGCATGGAACAGCCTCCTCTGTCTCCTCCATGTGAGCATGGAACAGCCTCCTCTGTCTCCTCCATGTGAGCATGGAACAGCCTCCTCTGTCTCCTCCATGTGAGCACGGAACAGCCTCCTCTGTAAGCCCCATGCCCTCTATCTCCTCCATGTGAGCATGGAACAGCCTCCTCTGTCTCCTCCATGTGAGCATGGAACAGCCTCCTCTGTCTCCTCCATGTGAGCATGGAACAGCCTCCTCTGTCTCCTCCATGTGAGCATGGAACAGCCTCCTCTGTCTCCTCCATGTGAGCACGGAACAGCCTCCTCTGTAAGCCCCATGCCCTCTGTCTCCTCCATGTGAGCATGGAACAGCCTCCTCTGTCTCCTCCATGTGAGCATGGAACAGGCTCCTCTGTAAGCCCCGTGCCCTCACAGAGCACACGATCTTCATAGCGATCTCCATCACTTCCTTCATGTTTAGAATTTTACCACACAGCGCTTGTTGGTGTATTATGCAATGGTAATTATGGAAGTCCGGGAAAGCATCGCTTTTTTTGCACAGTGAAACGAAACCGTTATTACGGCCAACCATAGAAGGGGCCCCATCTGTTGTAATGGAGATGGGTTTATGAAGGGGCAGTTGGCTCTCATTAGCGAACTTCATGAAGGTGTGAAATATATCCTCACCTCTGGTGGTTCCTTTGAGAGGCAGGATGGTGAGCAGCTCTTCTTTTGCACTCATGTCTTCAAAGACCATTCTAATGAAAATGCATAGCTGTGCCACATCAATCATATCAGTAGATTCATCGAACTGAAGGGAAAAACACTCACAACTGTTGACGTCCTTCTTGAGTTGTGAATGAAGATCTTCGGACATGTCCTCACAGCGCCGGGTGACAGTATTCCGTGACAGTTGCATGTCTTTGACGGCATTCATAATCTCACGTTTATTCTCGAAACCAGCGAAGAGTGACTCGGCAGCCACAGTAAACGCCTCTTTTACAAATTCACCGTCTATGAAGGATTTTTTCTTTTTAGCGAGAACGTGGCTGACACGATAAGATGCGACTGTAGCAGCTTGTGCCTTGGTGGTGGGCCTCGTAAAAGTCGCCTGTTGCTCTCCTAATCCATCCTTCAGCTTCTGTAATTGTGTCTTTCGTAGGGCTGTTTTGGGGGGGAATTTCTCCTCGTACTTCAAGTTCTTGTGCGTCGCATAGTGGCGCTCCAAATTGCCTTTTTTCGGCAGAGCCACGCTTGCCTTGCAGATCAAACAGATTGGTTTTTCTTTGAAATAAACAAAAAAGTAATCCTCCTCCCATTCTTTGTGGAAATGGTACGTTTTGGGTCTCTTGGCTTGCGCTTGTGCCATTTTTGTGTTTCTCAAAAACAGCTGTCTTCCTTATCGCTCGGACACAACAACTACTTCCCACAACAAAAAGCACCGGGCCGGTGACCTGTGAGTGAACCTGTGATCGACCAATGATAGCTCCCAATTCTTAATTTATTCACGTGCAGTAGCCCCCCCCCCCCCCCCTCCCTCCCCGATGTACAAGCAAACAACATGATGGAATCAATGCATAGTGAACTTGTAGAGAGCTTGTAGATCTGCTATTTTCGGTACAGTACAGACACTACTACACGTTGAGTTGAGTTAAGTCAACATCATCCACTCGCTCGGAGTCGTTTCACTGAAACGCCCGATATATGTTCTCCCCCCGAATTAATAAATTATTTATTTGAAATAATCTCGCGGTCCACTGGTAACCAGCCTGCGATCTACCGGTCGACCGCGATCGACTGGTTGGGCACCCCTGGTTTAAGTGGTACAGGATATGCAGCTCGGCAAATAAAAGGTGAATTGATCCCAGTGCATGACAGAGGACGATATCACGATAAATTAAATCTCCACGATACGATTATCGTGACGTGAGTGTTTTTTATCACGATAAACGATAAGATCGCGTATCGTCCCATCCCTACACGGCACCCACACAGCACACACACACACACACACACCCACACACACACACACACACACACACACACACACACACACACACACAGCACACACACACCCTTCTTTTCTTGCTATGTGTCGGGCCGTGGGTTGACACCAGGGACGTGCTCGCCACTGGGAAAAGCGGGACAACTCCCGAACGGCCGGTTCATTCCCGGCCGGCCATTAGGAAAAAATAAAAAATAAAATGTCGGCCTTCGTTCCATTTTGGGGGCTGGGCGGCCAACAAAGTAAATCGTCACTGTCGGGCAGAAACCTCGTATCTCCAAGTTCCAAATGTATACATTTTTTCGCAGAGCAAAGCCCTGCTTCATCATATAAGGCTGTTGCACAACAGTAGTATAAACAGCAGATCTACAAGCACACAACGCCTCGCGGTGCGAGGCGTTGTGTGCTTGTAGATCGGCTGTTTTCACTAGTTTAAATCATTTTTAAAATTATAAATACAAAACAAACGGTTTTGGACATACAAGGTTTCCACCCGACAACGACGAAATATAACTCAGTAATTAGCCCACTGGCTTGTCACTTGTCATGATCTGAAATGGCAAATATTTGAGTGGCAGCAGCGCTATAGAGAGAGATCTCTCTCTATAGCGTGCAATGAGGGCCTCTACAACTCTATCTCCCGGGTTGAATCAGGGGCCCAGCATGTCCCTGGTTGACACGCTGCTCTTTGATGGTGCTGGGGTGTATGGATGTGTATGGGGGTGTATGGATGTGTATGGGGGTGTATGGATGTGTATGGGGGTGTATGGATGTGTATGGGGGTGTATGGATGAGGCAGCCGGCTCTGTGGTGGGGCTGCCAGCTCATTTTCACTGACCTTCACTGACCCCGCTGCTGCTGTGATGTGTGGAGCATATGGTGTGTGTGTGTGTGTGTGTGTGTGTGTGTGTGTGTGTGTGTGTGTGTGTGTGTGTGTGTGTGTGTGTGTGTGTGTGTGTGTGTGTGTGTGTGTGGTGTGTGTGTGTGTGTGTGTGTGTGTGTGTGTGTGTGTGTGTGTGTGTGGTGGTCCGTGTCCCCACCCCAACACCCTCCACCCCCCCGATGCACATCGCACACCAGGCACGTGCACACATAGACATCAAAGGGGGGGCTTGAGCCCCTGCCCTTTTATCAGTCTGTAAAAAGTGCCCTCTCCAGAACCATGAATGCAGTTTTTGAAGCGGTGAAAGCCGCTTCCAAGGAGTGGCTTTGTGTGTCCCGTTCATGTCCATATATGGTCATTCCAGTCCAGAATGAACAGGTTTTATCTGTCCCGTACATGTGTGTCCCGTTCATGTCCATATATGGTCATTCCAGTCCAGAATGAACAGGTTTTATCTGTCCCGTACATGTGTGTCCCGTTCATGTCCATATATGGTCATTCCAGTCCAGAATGAACAGGTTTTATCTGTCCCGTACATCCAGAATATGTGTGTAACGTCCGTCCTGGTCTGATGATTGGATGATTAAAAATGTCTAATGAGACCATACTTTGAGGATTGGTCAAGCTTCACATGACAATTCGGCCCTCCAGATAAAATCATTCATTCATTCAGAATTGGAAGAATGTATATAGAGTTCATAGCTCTAGAACACATAGAATAAAAGTTCACCGCTTCACTTCGAACCGAGGTTTGATTTTTAGTATGGTGAAAGAAATGCAAATGCCCTCTTTCCATGCCATACCTGAAGGCAGCATTCAAGAGAATTGCCTTGTTCAAACTCTCCTGAACTTGAGCGCAGCGTCTTATGTTGAAAGAGTTGCCCTCTCCATCCATGCTGTACTGTACTCCACATTGCCATTTCATGCTTAGTTTAGTGTGGTAAAGTACTGAAACTGCGACACGTTGTGAGCTTGGAGGTTGGCTATTTTCAATATTTCCACTTTTAGAAATGTCAGCCCCCTGCCTCTCTATAACATTCTCTGCACGTCCCTGTCACACACGAACGCACGCACGCACACACACACACACGCACACACGCACGCACGCACGCACGCACACACGCACACACCACACACACACGCACGCACGCCACGCACGCACACACACACGCACACACACACACACACACGAACGCACGCACACACACACACACGCACACACGCACGCACGCACGCACGCACACACACACGCACACACACACGCACGCACGCACGCACGCACACACACACGCACACACACAGCCTTTACAGCCCTCTTCATTTACGTGTATAAACTATCGCCTCACCATATTGGTTTTTAACATAAAATCTCCATAAGCTGCACGGTAACACATTGTTTATCCGCTATATCCTGTAAAAAATTCAGAGTGCATATTTAACTCTGAATAAAGTGTTTTAACGGAAGTATCAAAGAGGTGCATTGAGGGCTACTGTTATTATTATATCTGAAGCAAGTCTTCGTAGGATAGCTATAGCTAGACAATGTGTATGTTTTTTTTTTTACTCCCTGCTTATGCAAATTAATGGAAAAACCTCCCTTGCGAAGAAAAATAAAATAAGCGGGTGTAAAAATAAGCGGGTGTAATAAATTGTGTCATTTGCGGTCTCTCGCTGCAGAGAACGAAAGGGATGGTGGGGGGTGGGGGGAGGGCTTTGCAATTAAGGAAAGAAATATACCTGTGAAGGTGTGGTGTTGAATTAACCATTTTAGGCCTAGAATTATTGAACGCTTTTTCAAAAATAGCAGATCTACAAGCTCGCAGCGCGGCACTCGGTGCCGCGCTGTGAGCTTGTATATCTGCTATTTTTCGATAGCTAAAGCATAAAATAATAATACCCAATATTGTGTACCCGTTCTGAATGGCTTAAGCAGCATGTCTGGTCCGGATCTATAAACCCATCAAGAAATCTCTGGACGTCGATGTTCATGATGAAAAACAGCCGGGCTCACACGGACCGACCCGGCGACTGATTGAATGAAATACATCAGAGAGATTTATACGCGGGGGGGGGGGGGGGGGCTGCCCGGCCCCCAGACCGACTGCACGGGCCTGCCCGTCCGTCCATCCAGGGGTGTCGCACCAAATTCTGGGCCCCGGGTACAAGGATTCACTGCGGGGCCCAGTTTACAGTTTACAGTTTAGGCATTTAGCAGACGCTTTTAATCAAAAGCGACTTACAATAAGCAGATAACATCACAATAATAATCAAGATAATATGTCAGTACATCATCAACAATATAACAAATGCAAATGGATATCTATCTAGAAAAAACACAATATAATCAAAGTTCTAAAAAACCTAAAAACAAAAACAAATGCTAACTAGCTTCATGTATGGTCATTGATTTTTCTGTAGTGCTAAGGGTTTAGGTGGAGTCTGAAAAGGTGAGTCTTCAGTCCACGGCGAAAGCTAGCGAGTGAGTCCGTTGTTCTAAGTGCGACAGGGAGTTTATTCCACAACTTGGGGGCCAGGAGGGCAAACTGTCTCGGACAAGTGGATTTTTGCCCTGGAGTTTTTAACGAGGGTTCTGTCAGCATCCCTGTGTTGGCTGATCGAAGTGAACGGGTGGGGGTGTAGGGGTTGATCAGGTTTTGGAGGTATGGAGGAGCCATACCTTTGGCTGCTTTGAAGGTCAGCATCAGTGTTTTGTATTCAGTGCGGGCCCCCCCATTAATGTTCTTCATATAGGGGGAGGGGGTTTAACCCATTTAGACTGGGAACGCATCATTAGGCATAATTTTATTCTTTAACTGTTGAAAAATATCAGATCTACAAGCTTGTAGATCTGCTATTTTTGAAAAATCGTGAAAAAGTTTTTTTTTTAAAAACCTGTTTCTATGTCAGTGGTGCTTAAACTTTTTCATGTGAAGGACCCCCAAAATGATATGTACAGTATTTGGCCACAGACCCCCATCTCAAAATATTTAGTTCCAGGGACCCCCCCAAAATTTGAGTTACAGATGTTCGTTTAAAACTATATATATATTCAAAAACGTGCACACATTTTCACGACTTTTCAAAAATAGCAGATCTACAAGCTCGCAACGCGGCACTCGGTGCCGCGCTGTGAGCCTGTAGATCTGCCATTTTTCAATAGTATAAAATAATTAAGGCCCCTCCACCTTGGGCCCTAGTAACTCAGTCCCACTACCCCCCCCCCCCCCCCCCCCCCCCCTTTGTGACGCCCCTGCGTCCGTCCACTGTCTGCGATGAAACCGTCGGAAGGGAACGAAGAGACGCCATTGAAAAGGGAATATTGGAATGGAAGACTATAAGGGAGTCGACCCGAGTTATAGTGCATAATTAAAGGTCGTCTTTGGCGACAGCCTTCCTTTATGCACATGCATGAATGCACCTGGCAGGAACATCAGGCTGACAGCAGTGTGACATTCTTAATATCCCCCGGATAGCGATCTAGTCAGACGGATTATTGAGGCTTTTTGTCAGGTGAGATTGACAGGAGACAGTGCGACCGCCCTCTGCCCGTTACGTACATCCATACAGTATGTGCTACTGCTAATGCACGTTACGTACATCCATACAGTATGTGCTACTGCTAATGCACGTTACGTACATCCATATGTGCTACTGCTAATGCACACAGCATCCATATGTGCTACTGCTAATGCACACAGCAGTCACATATATATACTGTATATATATATACTGTATATGTATATATATATATATATATATATATATATATATATATATATATATATATAAATACATAATGCATTTGGTCCTGGCCCTTTTTGCAAGCTTCCATACTGTAGGACTTTAAAACCCATTTAGGCCTGGGATTATTGAATGCTTTAGCTATTGAAAAATAGCAGATCCGCAAGCTCACAGCACGGCACCGAGTGCCACGCTGCGAGCTTGTAGATCTGCTATTTTTGAAAAAAGTCGTGAAAATGTGTGCAAATCTTTGAACATATGCATTTTTAAAGCGAACGTTTGTAACTCAAATTCTGCTTCCGGGGGTGGTCCCTATTTTGAGATGGGGGTCCGTGGCCAAATACATATCATTTTGGGGGTCCTTCACATGAAAAAGAAACACTGACATAGTAGTCTCTCAAGAACAGACTAACTGAGCTCCAGTTAAGTGACTCACTTTTCTTTGAAGATGGCTGGCAAGATTGCTGACATACGGTAGTAGAAACATAGGTTTTTCAAAAACAAAAAAAAAAAAACCTTAGAAGGATTCAAACGCACTAATAGAATCGGGTCAAAATTGGGTCAAAATTCAAATGTTCACTACTTTTCAAAAATAGCAGATCTACAAGCTCGCAGCGCGGCACTCTGTGCCGCGCTGTGAGCTCGTATATCTGCTATTTTTTTAATAGTTAAAGCATAAAATAATAATACACAATATAGTGTACCCGTTCTAAACGGGTTTAATCATATACTGTAGCAGCGTAAACAACAACCCTTTGCAGCTGCAGCTCCGGAGCTTGCTATTAGCCTATAAGATTACGGTGTGCAAATGGAGTAAATTCACTCAACGCCAGGCATACTGTACTTTATACTGTATATGATGCGGCTCGTTATTCACCGGCACATTCCCCCTGGATGAGTGTGTGTGTGCGCCGAGAGACGACGAACCAAGACCGGTGGTGTGTGTCTGGAAACGCTACCCTAATGGCTCCCATCTTTTAACCCCTGCCCATCCTCCTCAATTTAAGTGCCCGATGGACATTTCGTCTCCAGAGGTCGCCGGGGCGAAACAAAAGATGCACGCTGTGCTTTCGCTTCAAACTAACCGCCCCGCCTCTCTCCAATGCTACTAATTGTCTTCTCCGCCCTGTGAGGCCACCTCTCCAAAAGGCCAGGGTTAGATCGTCATATGGATTTTCTCAAATGTCATCTGGGTTTTGGGCCCCCCTTCCTTCCTTCCTTCTCTCTGTTCTGCTGCTCCCCTTGCTGTCTCTCTGCCACCGCTCTGAAACAATGTCCCCAGTACATAAACCAGGACATCTTGGACTTGGTGTAGATTTATATATCGTCGTCGTCGGGTGTAAACCTTGTATCTCCACAACCGTTCGTTTTGTATTTATCATTTTAAAAAACGATTTAAACTAGTGAAAACAGACGATCTACAAGCACACAACGCCTCGCGCCGCGAGGCGTTGTGTGCTTGTAGATCTGCTGTTTTCACTACTTTTGTGCGACGACCTTGTACGATGAAGCAGGGCTTTACTTTGCGAAAGAACGTACAAATTTGAAACTTGGAGATACGAGGTTTCCACCCGACAACGACGATATATGTATCTGCTGCTGATATATATATATATATATATATATATATATATATATATATATATATATATATATATATATATATATATATATAAGAAATAAAAGACTCATTATTGGAGGAATTTCGCCCCAGACCGAGCGAGACTTGGTCTGGTCAGACCTCCATGGAGAGGGCTTTTAATCAAGTTATTGAATTCAAGACTTTGATATAGATTTGTTCCTCGAGCAATTTAAAAAGGAAGCCTCTGTGTCTCATATTGTCTCTGACTGCCGGGGGGCAGAGAACACGTATCTCCATATTTCATTGTCGTTTTAATCAAACGAATGCCTTGTTTTATACTTTGTCGTTTGACGGTGGCGCGCAAAAGTAGCAAAGAGAGCCGATCTCTCACCATGCATCGCAGCTTGTAGATCTGCTACTTTTGGAAATCTTTTTCCAACGTTGTGTCCGTTTCTTTTACAATTTTCATGTTACATTTACATTTTTCATTATTTTTCATTATTTTGCGCTTTAACCGTTGAAAAATAGCAGATATACAAGCTCACAGCGCGGCACCAAGTGCCGCGCTGCGAGCTTGTGGATCTGCTATTTTTGAAAAATCATGAAAAAGGTTTTTTGAAAAACCTATGTTTCTATGTCAGTGACGCTCAAACTTTTTTCATGTGAAGGACCCCCAAAATGATATGTATTTGGCCACGGACCCCCATCTCAAAATATTTAGTTCCAGTTGCAGGAGCTGGCATCTTATAATATCATGCAAGTAGATTTTTTTATTTATTTGATCAGTAGCACCACAGTCCCCCCTCCTCCCCCCCCCCCACCCCCCCTCGCATGGGGTACAGCTGGTGCACGCATCCACTTCCTGTGTATAATTTATCACCCCAAAAAGCTGTGCTGAGGCTGCAGCATCTTGTACTCTCACTTTATTTATTTTTTCACCAGTGCCATGTAAGCAAAGTGTGTGTGTGTGTGTGTGTGTGTGTGTGTGTGTGTGTGTGTGTGTGTGTGTGTGTGTGTGTGTGTGTGTGTGTGTGTGTGTGTGTGTGTGTGTGTGTGTGTGTGTGTGTGTGTGTGTGTGTGTGTGTGTGTGCGTGCGCGTGCGTGCGTGTGCGTGCGTGCGTGCGTGCATGCGTACACACACACACACACACACAGTGGTGTAAAGTAACTAAGTACATTTACTTGACTTTTACGTGCCCGGCCAATACAGATTTTTCCGTTGCGATAACCGATTTGAGAGAGGGGACAATCACCGATAACCGATCGATATAGTGCATTCTTGAGCTGGAATGAAAATAGGCCTTTTTCTGTGTGAATTGTGCAAAGATTTTGCACCATTATGATTTTGCATATGTATATATATATCTATCTATCTATATCAGGGTTCCCCAATTGGCGGGGCTACTGTCTGTCCCCCACGGACCCTCTAAAAAAAACATAATAATAGCCTGGCTAGTGGCTACTGTACATTTGAGAGCAATGCCAATTGTTAAAGACAGTGTGTGTTCCAAAACCGAGGTTTTTTATTTACCTGTAAGGATCCAAAATGTAAAAAAATATACTGTGAATTTACCCTTCAACTATAAAATATATATTGTTTTTAATGAGACATGCATTGTAATTACACTCCAAAACCGAGTTTTCTCAGCGAGGTGAAACGCCAACAAAAGCCTACTGGAAGATGCAGGTTGGAACGTCATTTATATGGAGCATGTTTCTGGACATTATCTGCAGGGATCGGTGACATAAAGTCGCCGAAAATGTTCTGTCTATCTATCTGCAACACACACGCCTCCCTCTCACTCGCATTCTCGCTTTCACAAACCCACCAAGATGTGTTTGAGGGTTGCAGGGGCTGCACTCTGGAGACAGGCTGGGTCCTCTCCATACCAGAGATGTAGGTTGGTTGTAGAGGGCAGGATGATAAATACTGTATATAATTTGTAAACAACAACACCTTCTTATTCCCCTATGAGATACAATAATCCATCACACGGAAATAAGACAGGAGAGTGATCAGAGTGAGAATGGAATGTTTTACTATGGAGAGAGAGGATTCAAGACAGGTACAGTACAGAAATAATGGTTGGTTCGTGCTCTCTCTGACAAGATGGTGGTCAGACATTCGTATATAAAAGAATACAGTATATGACAGTAAGAATCGTGGGACTCATTGATTCGCGTTCCCATATCAAAACAAGAAGACAGAGATACAGTATAACCAAAACATGATCTGGTAGTCAGGGTAACCACAGTCACCATGACCTGTAAGTGGCTAGCCTGAACCCACAGCACAACCAAAAACATGGTCTCCTATACTGTAAGCTCAGAAAGTAGTTCATAATATAAGCCTCATACACAAATCATACAATTATGTATTATAATTCATATCTATCACAGTACATCATATGTGTATCTAATGATGAACTATGAGCCTATTAGACTCCATGCTCCACATCTCGTTCCATGTGATTTTCCTCCTCCTCCACACCTTCCCACTTCATCCAGCGGCCTTGCTGGGCTTGGGAGACCGCCTTGGCACACCTGGCTGCTTCCTCCTGGTGGCACACCTCCTCAGTTGGAGTAGCCTTTTGCCATGTGGGGGTTGTTGCTTCCAAACCAAGGTCCCTTCTGCTATGTTGGACACGCCCCACTATATCCTTCTGCTATGTTGGACACGCCCCACTATATCCCGGTGTCTGAGGGCGGTCTTCAGAGACGTGCTGGCCATTGGGAAAAGCGGGACAACTCCCGAACGGCCGGTTCATTCCCGGCCGGTCCAGGCCAGCCATTAGGAAAAAAATCAAAATAAAATGTCTGCCTTCGTTCCATTTTGGGGGCTGGGCGGCCAACAAAGTAAATCGTCACTGTCGGGCAGAAACCTTGTATCTCCCAAGTTTCAAATTTGTAATTTTTTTCGCAACGCAAAGCCCTGCTTCATCATACAAGGCTGTCACACAAAAGTAGTGAAAACAGCAGATCTACAAGCACACAACGCCTCGCACCGCGAGGCGTTGTGTGCTTGTAGATCGGCTGTTTTCACTAGTTTAAATCATTTTTAAAATGGTTTTGGACATACAAGGTTTCCACCCGACAACGACGAAATATAACTCATGTAATTGGCCCACTAGCTTGTCACTTGTCATGATCTGAAATGAGAGAGATCTCTCTCTATAGTGCGCAATGAGGGCCTCTACAACTCTTTTTTCCCGGGCTGAATCAGGGGCCCAGCACGTCCCTGGCGGTCTTTGCCACAGCTAGTGCTGCAGATGGCTTCCATGTCCTTCCCGTTGGAGGGTTAGAGCAGCAGCTCTGACGAAAGGATCCCCAGATTCTGTGAGAGTCATTTCCAGCCTTGTTTTGGCACATTTGTACTCCTCCAAGAAGGCTTGAGAATGGTAGGGAGAGGGCTCCGTTGCCATACAAGCCTATGCTGGTTAGGCATCTCAGCAAGCCACTTCCTCACCTGGGCATTCACCAGTCTCTCCAGCCGACTGACATGGAATAGGGTGACCTCGTAGATGGAAAGTGGCCACACGAGACGGGGTAGCAGCCCAAACTGAAAGCATCACAGCTGTGTTATTGAAGCGGTGCCATAGTTTTGTACTTTTTCTGTTTTTCATGTGTCTAGGAGGTTGACAGTACTACATTAGACCCCCTGGTGTGGTTGTTATGAGCAATTATGTATTCTCTTTCTATTTGGGTTTTTAGCTGGAGGATGCCACCTGCTGGGTCAAAAGTGCCGGTCCAAAAACACAGATACTTATTACTACATCACAGAATCAACCCCTCCCCTAATTAACCTTCACCCAACATTGTGGGGTGTGGCTAACTTCAGCTGTGTCACCACCCACCATGACTACCATGCATACCAATGAACTGGTGGGTGTGGCCACATAAAAACATCATTTGAACTCTTTCTGTACACTTTTTTGGAAAAAGATCTTCCTCCTAGTATAATCATAATAGTAGATAATCATGTTTTATAGTGGAAAAAATCATGGCACCCCATCTTTAAGGCCACTGATTGTGTCCTGTCGGATTTGCTATGAGTCTTTTAGCTCTGCGCAAGAGGGTAGCACGGGTCTTCCAGGACCCGATTACCCGAGACCCAAACCGAGACGCTTTCGGGTCTAAAATATTGACTTGTCCCTCGGGTCAGGGTAGGGTAGGGTCTAATTGCTACGGGTCCGTTCAGGCCATTCCAAAATGCATTTACCCGTAAGGAGCCGAGGACCCGACATTTAAAAAAATATACTGTATATTACCCTTCAAATATAAAATATATACTGTTTTTAATGAGACGTGCATTGTAATTAAACTCCAAAACTGAGTCTTTTTAGCGAGGTGAAACGACAACAAAAGCCACCTGGAAGATGCAGGTTGGAACGTCATTTATATGGAGCATGTTTCCGGAAAATGTTCTGTCTATCTATCTGCAACACACAGCAGAATGCCCCGATGGACGCAAGGCACCCGGAATAACGCTCTACTTCCAGCATGTGGGAACCTAATCTGGGTGCCCACTTGTGGAAGTCTTGAGCACTGAGCAGGCGCACTGTACGCTGTAGCATTAGCATTAGCATACACAATACACACGCGCAGTAGGCTAGCATTTTAAACGCCATCCCAGATTTGACCACCTGCAGGTGACGGCCGCTTCACTGTTCTACCTTGGTTCTGGGGGCTTCATTCTTACTAAAACAGACCTGAGTTACAACTGTACTCGCACAGCTTTTTCCCCCATCTACACCAAACCAAATCTCTGCGACAAAATGTGTTGGCGACTGCCCCTTTGGAAGCAACACAAAATCAAGCGCGCAGCAGGTGCTCTGAGCCTTTGATTAGACGGCGGTCTGTTTATTGAGCTCAGCGGCCATTATCCAGAAATATCACAATCAAGCATTCAACCAAGCCATGTAAGCCGATTAAACAAGTCTCAATGTGTATATCACATACTATATAATAATGTCTACATGGTTGACATATTAGATAGAAATTGTGGGAGTACAGTCAATTTAAATAAGGTGGAAATAAGAATATAATAATTTTTGGTTGAAGGCTAGAGTGGAGCTGAGTGTGTACAGTATGTGCCGGGGGAAGGTGTCAAACAAACGTTAATAAGTCAAAAACTATAAATCCCATCACTTAGATACTTAGATTGTGAGTGACAAGTCAGTGTGAAATGGCTAGGTTTTGACGTATAATATCCGTATGTAGCGTGGGAGTAGAGCTACAGTTTACAAAGTGTGTGAACATTTTTAAATTCCAACCGGCTTCAGTAGAGCTATACACACACGAATGGTAAATGTACTGCGATTAAAAGTTAAACTCAAGAAGTATAAAAGACGTCCACAAAAGTTGAATAACATCCCCACCATTCCAACGGAAGCAGAACATTTGAAAGTTTGAAGTTACTTGGTGCAAGTAGAACTAGTTAGGGTCCAAAAAATAAAAAGCGGTTGGAATAATTATAAACAGTGAAGAGATAGAAAACATGAGTACGGTACAGTAGCTTTCAGCCAGCCCAATAATAATATATAAGACTAGTTGTGCCGTGTGGGAAAATTAGGTGTCCGCCAGATTTAACCCATTTAGGCCTAGAATTATTCAATGCTTTAACCAGTGAAAAATAGCAGATATACAAGCTCACAGCTTGTAGATCTGCTATTTTTGAAAAAGTCATGAAAATGTGTGCAAATCTTTGACTATAGCCTACTGTATGTATTTTCAAAGCGAACGTTTGTAACTCAAATTTTGCTTCTGGGTGGTCCCTGGAACTGAATATTTTGAGATGGGGGTCCGCGGCCAAATGAATATCATTTTGGGGGTCCTTCACATGAAAAGGTTTGAGAACCACTGACATAGTAGTCTCTCAAGAACAGACTAACTGAGCTCCAGTTAAGTGAAAAGGACCTTTTCTTTGACGATGGCTGGCCAGATTGCTGACAGAGAAACATAGGGTTTTTCAAAAAACCATAGAAGGATTCAAAAGACACTTATAGAATCGGGTCTAAATTCGAATTTTCACGATTTTTCAAAAATAGCAGATCTACAAGCTTGCAGCGCGGCACCGAGTGCCGCGCTGTGAGCTTGTATATCTGCTATTTTTCAATAGTTAAAGCATAAAATAATGATACACAATAAAGAATCTCGCTGGACTTTGTTTTCTCACTTTGCTTCTCAGTCTGATCATGGTCCTGTATGACTTTGTGACAAACCTCACCAATTACGTTGGGAAATGACTTTTTCTTGTTTTTTTTACGCGAGAAGGCGAGAACAATGGCTTCCATAGCAGGGTTTCTCAAAGTGGGTGCCGTGGCACCCTAGGGTGCCTTGAAACAAGTTCAGGGGTGCCACAGAATACTTTGATAATATTTGGAACTTATCAATATCACTTCAGTTCAACCACGTATAGTCTACTTGGTGCAGTCTTGTTCAGCCTACAGTATATTGAACATCTCAAAAGTGTTCATCTGACAATCAATAACTAACAGCAGTATGAAACAGATCTTTAACTCTTGAGAGCTTGAAGAAGGTCTCACGGCCCAAAAGTTGCTCTTATATTAATTTAAAACAACTCTCTTGAGTCGGCAAGTGGCAGTGTGCGGGTCTTGTCTGTTTTCAGATCCCTTGTTTACTCTTGAGAGCGTAAAATGGAACCAAATGGACCCATTTGGTTCCATTTTACGCTCGCAAGAGTTAAATTATTGTTAAACATCTGCATTACTTAATTTACTTGGAGTCCACACAATGAGAACATGTAGAAGAGTTGTTATTTTGTAACGCAGTTAACGTTTGCCTGTGGTCTGTGGCTCAAATGCCAAATAAATGATGGACCCTGATGTGAAAAGGGTTGAAAACCGATGCTTTAAAGGCTTTAAATATGACATTATTATTTTTGTTATGTTTCTTGACCTCAGTTACACCAAAAAAAACTGAACTTTCAACTTGAGAGTTTTTTCTGTAATCTGTATTTTTTTTTTTTTTTTTTTATAATTAGGCTCGTTAAAGTGAGTTCATTGGCCTCTGGACGAACGCATCATCGTGGTTGTATTACCATTGCTGTTACTTTCCACTGTGTTTGTATCGTTCCAATGCATCATTTTTACCATTTACCATTTACCACTTTGGTTGTTGCGTTCCAAAGAGGCGACGATTAACCGTAAAGTTCCTGAACTACGACACATACAGGAATCTAGGTACAGTATATTACTGTATCTTTGCAGGTCAGAATCATAGACTGTATAAAAGATATGGACAAAGCGAAGCCATTGGTTTCTATGCAGCGCAAATGACACAATATGGGTCCTTGGCATGGGTGTCGACTCGCCATCATAGATTGTAAAAGCACCAAAGGATGCTATTGGCTGCCAACGGTCACGTGCAACTGCAGAGATACATGGGAGAATGTGGTCGGAGCCTCCCGAAATACAGCACACGAAGAAGAACACAGCCGGCTGGTATTAGTTTAGTTGGCCACGCCCCCCGCAACTTTATCATCAATTTTAACATAAATGGGACCTTATTTTCACAAAACGCATATAATCGTGATTGAAAGGCAATTTTTAACTAGCGATAGGAACCATAAAGTATTTATGAAAATGTTAATTAAGGTTAGAAAACGAAAGGGGAAAATGAATGGGATCCAATGGAGAACAATTCTTTTTGCGATCGGCCGGGGGGGGGGGGGGGGGGGGACAGCGCAACTAGCGGCCAATCATAGGAAGTTTTACTTCCGTATTGGAGTCATTTTAAATCGGCGGAACTATGCACCTGTTTGATACACGTTTTAAGGACTAGGACACAGACTGTTATGATTGGTAAGAAACAGCATGTCATAATTGCTTCAAGGACTAAAAAGTACTAAAAGCACTCGGTTGCTCTCCGCCACCGAGTACAGTATAATCAGGAGGAGCTCCAACGTGCGTGCCTCGACCTCCTGACCTCTGAGTACAGTATAATCAGGAGGAGCTCCAACGTGCGTGCCTCGACCTCCTGACCTCTGACCTCCTGACCTCTGAGGTCGGGTGTGGCTGGCAGCAGTCTTGTGTTTGTGTTGTTTTGAGGAGTTGTGGAGGAGTGGTGCATGCTGGGTAAAACCTCCTGTTCATAGCAGCTGTTGTTGGGTTGTTGAGTTGTGGAGGAGTGGTGCATGCTGGTTAAAACCTCCTGTTCATAGCAGCTGTTTTGACAGGCAGCCTCAACACTTTCCTCTCTGTCTTCACCGAGTGGCACGGACTGAAGACGGCTCCTCTCCTCTCCACACACACACAGCTGTGGTCCCTCAAACACATCGGAGTGGAGGGAAAGAGAGAGAGAGAGAGAGAGAGAGAGAGAGAGAGAGAGAGAGAGAGAGAGAGGGGGGGGGGGGGGAGAGAGAGAGAGAGAGAGAGAGAGAGAGAGAGAGAGAGAGAGAGAGAGAGAGACAGAGAGAGGGAGAGAGAGCTTCATGTCCGCCCAGGCGCAGCCTAGCGTGAAAGACACAAACAAGTGGAAGTGGCAGGCAGTGAGAAACAGAGTAAATTAGACCGTTTTGCCTCTACTTTATGCCAATAGTGCATTGGTGCAATAGTGCAGTGTTTCCCCACACACTGGAGACGGCACCTATTTGTAGATCTGCTTTTTTCAAAAGACTTGACATTTTATACACATGATACCTTGTGAAACTGGACATAATGACATATTTTGATATCAAATACTTTAGTACTTTTACTAAATGTTGGATACCAGACTTTAACAGAGTATTTCTATATTGCAGTATTGATACTTTTACTTAAAGTACAACTTTGGTTTTTTTCAACAAGGGTTCATATTTTAGATTGTAATTAGAGAAAAGAAAAAGTGAATGTTTAAATGTTTTCATTTGCTTCGTTCTATAGTTTTATCGCGTTTACCGTGCTAAAATGTGGGGCATGCGTACGCCTGGGGGCATGCATACAAGTGGCTAAATATGACTTTTTAGACACAATAAGCCAGCAGTTTCTTTACTGCTATTTACAGTAACACTTCTAGCTGCCGTAAGTCACATCCAACCATGAAAAGTTGCGTTGTATCTTGGGAATGGGCTTATTCTGTGTAAAATTACATATTTATCCACTTGTACGCATGCCCCCAAACACTGAAATAAGAATCTCTAAAACAATAGAAAGGAGTAAATGAAATCATTTTAACACTCATCTTTTATATTCTTTAATTACAATCTAAAATATGAACCCTTGTTGTAAAAAACTAAAGTTGTCCTTTAAGTAAAACATTTCAGTGCATTTTCAACCAGCCTATACTCCAGATGTACCCTTCAATCCAGTTGCTGTAACCCTTCTTTTGAATTCTCTTGGGGATGTTGACGTTGTCATCTGCCCATTTGTCCATTTGGTCAAAAAGAAATTGGTTGAACAGAAGTCATATTTTGGGACCCTCGCTCCGTTGTTTACGATGGTTTGTTATGCAGGCTTGACTTGTTGCCAGCCCATGCCGTGACTTAATCCAAGATGGCCGTGGTGTGAATATGGTCTACAAAGCCCCTTCTCGACTGCAGCTTTAACACCACACTACACCACACCACACCACACCACACCACACCGCACCACATAAAATGTCTTCATTTTCCATTACACAAAAGTACCCCTATCGGTAAGAAACAAATTGACCCTTTTAACTGTGATTATAATACAATATAAATTTGTATTACAACTATCCTCATTATAATGCACTATAATATAATGGATTATAACTCTGATCATAATACACTATAAAGTATTAATATATTACTATGATAACTATAATACTCTTTAATAGATTTTAAGTGATTATAACACAATAGAATCTATTATCATGTATTACAACTATATCCTGGTGGTCTAAATGAAAAGTCATTGAGTGATCAGTCATTATGAAGTGTTTGGCCCTGTTTGGCCTTGCTCAGACCTACTCTGGAGTGGATAGTTTTTAGTACCACATTTAGTATCACTTTCACACCACTCTACCCAGGTCCTTGTAGTGGAAAACCTGGCACGGTGTGGGCAGTGTGGAGTGGTGTGGTGTGGGGCCATATCAGTGGAAAAGGGGCTTAACAGGCCGATCTGAAAGAATTCTGGGCAGAGTTTTCTGCTCTGGCATCCAGGGAGAGCGCTGCCATTCAGCTTGGTGGAGAAAAAATGAAATCTTGTTATAAAGCCATTGACGGGAAAATGGTCTGTGTTCACGGTACATGGTCTGTGTTCACGGTACATGGTCTGTGTTCACGGTACATGGTCTGTGTTCACGGTACATGGTCTGTGTTCACGGTACATGGTCTGTGTTCACGGTACATGGCCAAAGCCGAATAGAAAATCAAGCTATTATGACTGCAATATGTTAAATGTTAATCAGCTGCTGTTTCTGTTATCATTGCTAATAGTGAGCAATTTGCAAAATGGCTCGTTAAATCCAACTGTCGGGACATGTGACACCCTGAAGAATAGCTGTTGTTTTACCCCAACTCGTTGAATGTTTCAACAGCGCATTTACTATCGTTATGCATATCGAAGTCTGTTAATAATTCATGCATTGATTTATTCATGAAATACCAAATAATGCAACATTTATTCCTAGTTTCATTCTCGTTCATGTAGATTATCTCAGCATAGACGATGCATTGCTGTTGTCTGATGTTTTATTGATTAGGTTAAAATTGTCTGTGTTATTGTGTTCCGTAAAGCCCCTTGCACTCCTGATTGATTTTGGGGGGTGAATTATTAGCTCTTGCAAAATCACCTTCCATGTCGAAAATGAAAAGCTCATACCGTCGTCAAATGTGTAGTCATCTGATCGAATGTGTTCATTAAACATTCCATAAAAAAAAAATATCATACATTCAGCTTGAGCTATGTGTGACAGACAGCAGTAATGTAAGCAATTTGTAGGCAGTTGGTTGGGCAGAAACCTCTTATCTCCAGATTTGATCTTTTTGTGTTTTTTGAAGCAGTGAAAGCCGCTTCCAAGGAGTGGCTTTGTGTGTCCTGTACCTGTCCCGTGCATTCCTGCGCTGTGATTGGTTAGTTTTGTCTGTCCCGTACATGTCCCGTGCATGCAGAATTGAGGATTGGTCAAGCTTCACATGACAATTAGGCCCTCCAGACAAAATCATTCATTCATTCAGAATTCATAAAAATATAGAACTAAAGCACATAGAAAGTATAGATCTAGAACACAGAATGTATAGATCTAGAACACAGATTTCATAGCTCTAGAACACATAGAATAAAAATTCACCGCTTCACTTCGAACCGAGGTTTGATTTTTTTCCCACCATTAATGAACGCCCTACTGTACTTAGGTGTCACACAAAAGCATCAAAAGTAGCTTCGCTCCGCATTTCGGGCTTGTAGATCTGTTGGCGTTTGACCGCTTTTCAATTTGAATTCTGCAAAAGTATAACCAGTTTCAGAGATGTGGGGTTTCCATCCGACGGGGACCATGTGTTCATTAACATATTAAGATATGTAATAAGAATTATGTGAGATATGTGAGATCATGCTCACAACGATCCTTTGTGGCGAAACCTCAGGAGGTCTGCTGTAGCCGCCTCTACTAAGCTGGAGGAAAGGTGTTTTACAACCAGGTTCTAAACTAGGCCGTCTGGCTTGCATTTACATTATTCATTCTCTTGCCCGTTACCCCCTAAAGCCTGCAAGGTGACTTACATGGCTTCATTTTGGGACGCGTTTACTCTATCCAATAAAGCCTTTTTTTCCCCTCTCTCTCTCTCTCCTTCCTTTCTTACAGTGTTGTTCAGGAACATGCTGGGCCCCTGATTCAGCCCGGGAAAAAGAGTTGTAGAGGCCCTCATTGCGTGCTATAGAGAGAGATCTCTCTATAGCGCTGCTGCTACTCAACCATTTTGTAACAAGCCAGTGGGCCAATTACTGAGTTATATTTTGTCGTTGTTGGGTGGAAACCTTGTATGTCCAAAGCCGTTTGTTTTGTATTTATCATTTTAAAAATGATTTAAACTAGTGAAAACAGCCGATCTACAAGCATACAACGCCTCGCACCACGAGGCGTGTGCTTGTAGATCTGCTGTTTTCACTACTTTTGTGCGATGGCTTTGTATGATGAAGCAGGGCTTTGCTTTGCGAAAAAATGTACAAATTTGCTCAGCCCCCAAAATGGAACGAAGGCTGACATTTTATTTTTAATTTTTTCCTAATGGCCGGCCTGGACCGGCCGGGAATGAACCGGCCATTCGGGAGTTGTCCCGCTTTTCCCAATGGCCAGCACTTCCCCGGTGTTGTTGGAATAATCCTGAAGCCTCCCCCCCCCCCCCCCCCCCCCCCCCCCCCCTCCCCCCATCGACATCTAAATCCGTCACACACCGTTTTATTTTTCTTGTATTATTATTGGCAGCTATGCCTTCGGGCCATGTCCAACCTGGGCTGTATCACACATTTAGAAGCATCGTCCAATATAGTTAGGAAGTTCACGGGCAGAAAAAACTTTATTTTATTCTGCATGGTCATGCTTTTCTTTTTTTTTGGACCGCTATAGCACTTTAACTTTATCAGCCCCTTCTAAGCGACGTGACAGGTCCTTCTCCTCGTCCGTGAATGACAACGACACGACTCTGATCGCTCGCCGGGTTAAACAGGGGCAGGTGGCTGTGATGGAAGTCGCTCCCACATTATGGATGATATGGGGTTGGTTCGGCCAGACAAGGGCAGTGGTGTAAAGTAACATTTAATCAAGTACTCTACCAATTCCCAATACTTTTACTTCTACTCCACTACATCTCGAAGGCAGGTATTGTACTTTTTACTCCACTGCAATTATTTGAAAACTTTACTTACTAGTTACTTTGTGGATTTTGATTATTATTATTACAAAACATACATTCACCACTTCAGCCCCATATATACTGCACATTTCAGCTATTTGAAAATAGCAGATCTACAAGCTCATCTGTTATTTTCAAAAGATTGAAAAGCTGTGAAATGGGACATTCTGCATAATGAGTACTTTCTACTTTTGGTACTTTAAGTACATTTTGATACCAATACTTTTGTACTTTTACTCAAGTAAATGGGGCCAGAGCCTATATCTCCTGTTTCCTGAGGCAGCTTGATGTACAAGTTCACCCCCTGGACATGACGCTATTATGTCGCAGGGACTTCGTTCCATTTAAGGGGGCTGGGCGGCCAACAAAGTAAATTGTCACTGTCGGGCAGAAACCTCGTATCTCCAAGTTTCAAATTTGTACATTTTTTCGCAAAGCAAAGCCCTGCGTCATCATACAAGGCCGTCACACAAAAGTAGTGAAAACAGCCGATCTACAAGCACGTTGTTGACGATCTACAAGGCGTTGTGTGCTTGTAGATTGGCTGTTTTCACTAGTTTAAATCATTTTTAAACTGATAAATACAAAACAAACTGTTTTGGACATACAAGGTTTCCACCCGACAACGACGAAATATAACTCATGTAATTGGCCCACTGGCTTGTTAAAAATCTTTGAGTAGCAGCAGCGCTATAGAGAGAGATCTCTCTCTATAGCGCGCAATGAGGGCCTCTCCAACTCTTTTTTCCCGGGCTGAATCAGGGGCCCAGCACGTCCCTGACTGGGCGAGACAACCAGGGTGAACTCGGGTAAAAAAGCAGCTGCCTCCCTATTCCGCCTCCGACCGATGGCGGAGGTGGGGAGACTATGCTTCCACCGGTGCGCTGATGCTCATTAGGGCCACGTCACGGCAAAGGCCTGCTGGCTTTGACACATTGCCAACTATACGCGGGTCCCTGATACCGCGACTCTTCTCCCAAAAAAACGCGGTATAGGAAAAACTTTTTCCCCTGATTGACACGCATGTGTGGGTCCCCTTGTCTCCACACGGTTAAAAATACAGTCCCTAGCTGCCGTTCCCGCGGAATCGCCACACGAGTCAGCCACATAACGACACCATCCAATCCGTTGAGGCTATGCTGTCATGCTAAGCAACAGACGAGAAGCTTTAATAAATGGCCCCCCCACCACCACCAAAAAAAGGGAGAAAAGACACGTATGTCAAACTTTTCTAATGCGGCTTGGGGTGCCACACACACACACACACACACACACACACACACACACACGGACTGACGCCCTCAACAACGTCATTGGGACCCAAACTTGTCCTTTTCCTTATTTTGCCGTGTTAGAATAAAAAGTTTCACATCCTCTCTCTTGCTCCCACCAACTTAAATAAAAGTTCCTCGCCGGCGCTGTGCTTTGCTTTGCTGCCGTCGTCGCTGCCAGATTGTTTGTTTTAACGCCGTCGCAATATTATGGTAAAAAAAAAATGAAAAGATGAATAGGACAGACCACATAAAATGAGTCCCTTTGAAACAATCAGCCCACATATGTTTCCACCAAGGAACAATGCAGACCCATATTGAGAGGAATGCTTTCTAGTTGCGAGCATAAAGGCTACCTTCTAATGGGCGGCATTAAGCAGTGCACTCTTTCATGGAGGGAATTTTAATGCCCGTTTCAGACTAACCAAACTGTGCTACCTGTGCTACTAAAAAATGTCATTTTTCTTCCCCATTGTGCAATGTACTTCCAGTCTTCCACAACAGTCATTAAGACTAAACTAGTGGGGTCAGCACTGCCTCAGTCTTTCCAGCCTCTTAGATCTAGGCCTACACACAGTGATGGAAGAAGTACTCACATTATATTTCGTCACTGTCTGGCCAAAACCTCTTAACTCCATTTTTGAGGTCTTTGATTTTTTTGGGCATAAATCAGGGCTATTGAACACCCTTTACGTCTGTTTGTTGGTTAAATTAATATTGAACCAATGGAAAGTAGTAAAAAGTGCTTGGGACAAAACCTCCTAACTCCACACTTTCTGCCAAATCAGCTCCACCCGATTGGCCCTCTTTTTTTTCATAAATATATGCTATTGAACACCCTTTACGTCTGTGTGTTGGTTAAAATAATATTGAACCAATGAAAAGTAGTAAAAAGCTCTTTGGTCAAAACCTCCTAACTCCACTTAATTTTCCCGAAAATGAACATTTTGGATTTAGGAGGTTTTGGCCCGACAGCAGAGAAACCAGCTTATAGAAATAGTACAAGTACAAGATCAGCCTTCAGCGTTTACTTGACTAAACGTACAAAAGTATTGGCATCAAAATGTACTTATAGCACCAAAGGTTAAAAGTACTCATTATGCTGAATGTCCCGCTTCGATAACTTTTCAAATGTATCAAATATGTTTGAAAATATCCGATCTGCAGTACAAGCTCACATTGTGTACAAGTACACAGTATCTACAGTATCTACACAGTATCTGCAGTACAAGCTCACATTGTGTACAAGTACACAGTATCTACAGTATCTACACAGTATCTGCAGTACAAGCTCACATTGTGCGCTTGTGAGCTCATCCAGTGGGGTCAGTTCAGCAAAAGCTAGGGTATGGCAAAGATGGAGTCCTCATGTAAAAGAGGCATTACATTTTGTATAAAAAGGTTCTATTGTGAAAATAGCAGATCTACATGCTCACAACGGCGTTGTGAGCATGTAGATCGGCTATTTTCACAATGTCTAAAAAAAACAAGTTTTGTCATTTTATTTACGCAGGTTTCTACGGTTTCTTGGGCTGGAGTGCAGCTAAACATGTTAGTAAACAATAATGCATTGCACCTGTGCAGCTGACCTGCGGAACCTGGGAATATACCATTTAATACAAGTGTGGAGAATATAATTACTAGTAAGACACCTGAGGGTGGAATGCAACCTCAGGGTGACATGCGACCTCGCCCTAAAGGGCGAGGTTGCGCCAATTCTTGACTATCTGGCCAACCACAGCGTTTCTCTGACGATTCTAGTCTGTCTAAAGACAGACAGACCCAGGGTTTTGATGACAGCGGTTTGTGGCATTTCTTTTCCACAAAATGTCCACGCTGCACAGAAAGAGACACAAAATGCAACCCCCTGGAGAATGAATGTTTCGAAGACATAGTGGCTTTAGGAGCTTAAAACACACACACACACACACACGCACGCACGCACGCACGCACGCACGCACGCACGCACGCACGTACGTACGCACAGATGTTCATATTTTCAAATATCTCACAAGGCGAAAGGTTCCCATATGTTATGATAGTTGCATAAAAAAGCCAGATGCGGAGATGTGAGAGATGAGGGCACAGCTCTGTAGACACTAGACACATTTGATTCGATGGCTCGGTTATTACGGCTAAAGCAAGAGAGCAAGCATTGTTAATTGTGCGGAGGACGAGAGCTGGGCATATTAACATCTGTGGGCTTCTGTTCCTTAGCAGCATCATATTAACATCTGTGGGCTTCTGTTCCTTAGCAGCGGAAGACTCACAGAATGTCACAATCTGCATTTTTATGACATTATACAGCAATGTCTGCCTGGCTTGTCTCTCCTTGTCTCTCCTTGTCTCTCCTTGTCTCTCCAATGGGAAATCAGAAAGCTCTGCGATGGCAGCAGAATCCTGGCTTCGCCTATCTCTCTCTCTCTCTCTCTCTCTCTCTCTCTCTCTCTCTCTCTCTCTCTCTCTCTCTCTCTCTCTCTCTCTCTCTCTCTCTCCCTAATGATCACTTCGCCTTCTCCCCGGAAATAATGCCTGGTTTCATCACGGTGCCATTAGTCTAAAAATAAAAAAAGGAGAAAAGGTCGCCGAGAGAGCGCTCATGTCCGCGATGATGATGCCCATAAACTCTGAAACTCACCCACTTCTGAAATAACGTGCGGGGCGTATTTGGAAAAGCCTGCCAATTACGAAAGACAAACCAGCGGAATGAAATATTAAAGCAGCAGAGCCTGGTCTCGTCTTGTTGCTAGGTTTCCGTTTTTTCCGAGGATTTGAGTGCTTGACATGATTAATTATGTTTATGGCAGACTGCCAGCTTCTCATGTCTGCGCTGATTGCTGGAATCTATATGTAACCGCCGACTATGAGGGTCACATTTATGACACCTCTTACTCTGCTAAGCAGTGGAAATGGAAATGATAATAATAACGTGCTTAAACATGCAGCCTGGTGGCTCAGCCATGTTAGTGCACACACAGACCATCGCTTGCTGCCTGTGAGCGCCAAGACTTGGTTGGAATCTGACCCCACATCTTGTCTGGAATCTTGGGGGAAAAAAATCTATATCAAATCCTGTACGTGGGTAGCCTGGCACGAAATAGTTTCAGACAGGGGGAGGTCCGCCGACATGAAAATGTTTGCGAACCACTGGTTTAACCCATTTAGGGCCTAGAATTATTGAATGCTTTAACCAGTGAAAAATAGCAGATAATAGCAGATCACAGCGCTGCACCGAGTGCCACGCTGCGAGCTTGTAGATCTGCTATTTTTGGAAAAAGTTGTGAAAATGTGTGCAAATCTTTGAATATATATATTTTCAAAGCGAACGTTTGTAATTCAAATTTTGCTTCTGGGGGGTCCCTGGAACTACATATTTTGAGATGCGGGTCCGTGGCCAAGTACATTTTGGGGGTCCTTCACATGAAAAGGTTTGAGAACCACTGACATAGTAGTCTCTCAAGAACAGACTAACTGAGCTCCAGTTAAGTGAAAAGAACCTTTTCTTTGACGATGGCTGGCCAGATTGCTGACATAGAAACATGGGTTTTTCAAAAAACCCTAGAAGGATTCAAAAGACACTTATAGAATCGGGTCAAAATTCTAATTTTCATGATTTTTCAAAAATAGCAGATCTACAAGCTCGCAGCGCGGCACTCTGTGCTGCGCTGTGAGCTTGTATATCTGCTATTTTTCAATAGTTAATGCATAAAATAATGATACACAATAATGTGTACCCGTTAAACAACATGACAGACAAGACTTCCGGGGACCCGGCCCGCTCCCCGGACTTCTTTGCGTCTCCCACCTCCATGGGCTGTTACTACGGACCCCCACCTCCATGGGCTGTTACTACGGACCCCCACCTGCTGTTACTACGGACCCCCACCTGCTGTTACTACGGACCCCCACCTCCATGGGCTGTTACTACGGACCCCCACCTCCATGGGCTGTTACTACGGACCCCCACCTCCATGGGCTGTTACTACGGACCCCCACCTCCATGGGCTGTTACTACGGACCCCCACCTCCATGGGCTGTTACTACGGACCCCCACCTGCTGTTACTACGGACCCCCACCTCCATGGGCTGTTACTACGGACCCCCACCTCCATGGGCTGTTACTACGGACCCCCACCTGCTGTTACTACGGACCCCCACCTGCTGTTACTACGGACCCCCACCTACTACGGACCCCCACCTGCTGTTACTACGGACCCCCACCTCCATGGGCTGTTACTACGGACCCCCACCTCCATGGGCTGTTACTACGGACCCCCACCTGCTGTTACTACGGACCCCCACCTGCTGTTACTACGGACCCCCACCTCCATGGGCTGTTACTACGGACCCCCACCTCCATGGGCTGTTACTACGGACCCCCACCTCCATGGGCTGTTACTACGGACCCCCACCTCCATGGGCTGTTACTACGGACCCCCACCTGCTGTTACTACGGACCTCCATGGGCTGTTACTACGGACCCCCACCTGCTGTTACTACGGACCCCCACCTGCTGTTACTACGGACCCCCACCTCCATGGGCTGTTACTACGGACCCCCACCTGCAGTGGGCTGTTACTACGGACCCCCACCTCCATGGGCTGTTACTACGGACCCCCACCTCCATGGGCTGTTACTACGGACCCCCACCTCCATGGGCTGTTACTACGGACCCCCACCTGCTGTTACTACGGACCCCCACCTGCAGTGCACACCAAGAGTGTGACTGCGGACCGGGCCTCCATGGGCAGTGTTGCATTGGTGATTCAATGTTTGGGGTATCGGTATTGATGTCCCTTACTCCCTTCTATCAAACTCCCTCAGTAGCGCCCCTTTGCCAACAAAGGGCATTTTGGTATTGCAGCTGAAAAGGCTTGGAATGACAGACAGACATTTAGAACATTTAGGCTTAAACCCGGATACAAAACAATATTTATATAAAATATATATGTTTAACACTTTCCCAGCCTGGCTGTCTGTGGACTAGCCAGAAATTTCTATTATTGTATTATGATCTGAGACATAATATTATGATTATAAGCATCAACGCGCCCCCCGTCCTTCTAGAATGGCACCGTTCTTTTTTTTTCTTCTTTCGGTCCCCCGGTTTAAACTCACCAGAAGTATCTTGATCTGCATTGGCATATATAGTGGGGATTTTGGCCGAGTCGTCTTCCCCCCTCGATCCGTGCACATCGAGGTAAACGAATGTAATCCAGTCCGTATGAAGCCCCCATGTCAACTTTTATCTGCTCGAAAACATCACCGAGAGATGCTATGCTAACGCTTCCTCCTACAATGAAAGTGAACGGGAATTTGGCTATAGAGAACGAAAAGCTACCAGAAGCACTTCCGGTTCAGACGGTTTAGAAAATGATCCTTTTAGATCAGCCGAAGAAGAGACGGAGGACAGCTGCCGATCGTTTTTTTTTTGTTGTTGTTGATAATTATCATTTATTTCGGTTTTAATGACCTAGTACGGAAAATTCCGGTCGGCTAATTTGTGTACAGATGAAGTACGGCTTAATCCGGTTTTGATATTAAGTGGCTCCACGTGTATGCATGGTGTAGCTGTAGCCCCTTTAACATTCTTATACTCTACCACTACTATCTAACATTATTGTTATACTATACATATTATATACACTTTACGACAAAAACAATTCTTATTGCGACCGTCAGGGAGCAGTTTACTATGAAAACCTCCACCGGCCGTCCGTCCGTCCGTCCGTCCGTCCGTCCGTCACACGTCACACGTCACACCTTTGCCCTGCTCATATCTCCGCATCAGTATGACATCACACCACATGTGTACACAAACCTTTGTGTACGTTGCTGTGGCAACAGTCTGTTGTTGCTGGTCTGTTAGTGTACGTTAGCAACCACCTTAGCAACCAACTGTTTACCCTAGCAACCAACTGTTTACCATAGCAACCATGTTTTTTTACCCTAGCAACCAACTGTTTACCATAGCAACCAGATACGCAGAGCAGGGATCTCCATATATGGGCATAAACAGGTGACATCACACTGATGTCAGATACTCAGAGCAGGGATTTCTCCATAATATATGGGCATAAAAGGGATTCTGTTAGGGATCTCCATATATGGGCATAAAAGGGATTCTGTTAGGGATCTCCATATATGGGCATACAAGGGATTCTGTTAGGGATCTCCATATATGGGCATAAAAGGGATTCTGTTAGGGATCTCCATATATGGGCATAAAAGGGATTCTGTTAGGGATCTCCATATATGGGCATAAAAGGGATTCTGTTAGGGATCTCCATATATGGGCATAACAGGGATTCTGTTAGGGATCTCCATATATGGGCATAAAAGGGATTCTGTTAGCTGTTAGTGATCTCCATATATGGGCATAAAAGGGATGCTGTTAGGGATCTCCATATATGGGCATACAAGGGATTCTGTTAGGGATCTCCATATATGGGCATGAAAGGGATTCTGTTAGGGATCTCCATATATGGGCATAAAAGGGATTGTATCCCAGATGATGCCCTGTTAGGAGATCCACACTAACAGAATCCATATATGGTCCTCCGACAGCTGCTATAAGCCAACCCTGGCGATAAGGTCTGAGTCGAAGAAATGCTTCTTTCCTGGCAAGAATTGCCCCTTTATACTGTAGGGCTCGTTTGTGTATTGTATGACATCACGCCACATCATCGGCTGAGGACTGTGTGATGTCATCATATCTCCATATATGGAGACATAAGTTGCTCATGCCCAAATATGGGCTGGTGAGGTCAGACTTAGTGTGATGCGTAGGTTATCTCCATATATGGAGATTCAACTTCAATGAGTAACCATGGCAAACTGTCAACTGCCCGTATGTCTTGATAATTGGTAAAACAAACTTTTGGCCTATTTGTGGAGATAAGCGACCAACGGTCGCTTATCTCCCGATTAGGGAGTCTTACTGGTTGTTTGCGACCGTCAGGGAGCAGTTTACTATGAAAACCTCCACCGGCCGTCCGTCGGTCGGTCGGTCGGTCGGTCGGTCGGTCGGTCGGTCGGTCGGTCACACGTCACACGTCACACCTTTGCCCTGCTCATATCTCCGCATCAGTATATAGGGCTTGTTTGTTTATTGTATGACATCACGCCACATCATCAGCTGTGGACTCTGTGATGTCATCGTATCGCATCAGTATATAGGGCTTGTTTGTTTATTGTATGACATCACGCCACATCATCAGCTGTGGACTCTGTGATGTCATCGTATCTCCATATATGGCCATCTCCGTATATGGAGATATAAGTCGTCCATGCCCAAGTATGGGCTGGTGAGGTCAGACTTTGTGTGATGCGTAGGTTATCTCCATATATGGAGATTCAACATTCCAGGCAATGCTCTCTTCCCTGGTGAGAATTGCCCCTTTATATAGGGCTTGTTTGTGTATTGTATGACATCACGCCACATCATCAGCTGTGGACTCTGTGATGTCATCGTATCTCCATATATGGCCATCTCCGTATATGGAGATATAAGTCGTCCATGCCCAAGTATGGGCTGGTGAGGTCAGACTTTGTGTGATGCGTAGGTTATCTCCATATATGGAGATTCAACATTCCAGGTGTAACTATGGCTACCCGTATGACGTGAGAGGTGGAGGTTGTGATATTTGTGGAGATAAGCGACCAACGGTCGCTTATCTCCCGATTAGGGAGTCTTACTGGTATTGTTACCACTTGTATTTGATTGTATCTCTATCTCTGTCTCTCCTCTTTCTTTCCCCCCAACACGGTGGAAGCAGATGGCCTCTCCCACCCTAGCGGCCTCTCCCACCCTAGCGGCTGGGTCTGTTTTGACGTTAATTGCGACCGTAGGTCGCATTTACTACCAAAACCTCCACAGGCTGTCCGTGGGTGAGTGAGTGAGTCAGTCAGTCAGTCCGTCCGTCACACTTTTGCCCTGCTCATATCTCCACAACCGTTGCCCCCATCCATGCCACATTTTGCACACACACTCCTTACCTGCCAAACTACAACCTCCAAGGACCCCCGGAGCTACAGGGACCCCCAGGTCCCTGGGGGACCCCCAGATGTAAAAAAAATGACCAAATGTGCAAAAATGACCAAATGACCACCCCAACGGGGCTGCTCACGGGGAATTCCCGGGGACCACCGACTCCTGGTGCTCCAGAACGGATGCAAAAGTGGTGGCGCCCCCAGTGGAGGACCCCCTACACTGCAGCTCACATAAAATGCCGTAACTCCGGCTAGGAACGACCGGGAGAGCCGGGGCCGGTACCTATTCGTCCGCCTCGCCGGCGCGGAGACCCCACCCCTCATTTCTCACATGGCCCTCTTCTAGCGCCACCATGAGGCCGATTCTTGCAAAACACATTTTTGGACACTGCTCCTAAAGTTTTTGTCCTAAAATCACGCAAATCGGTACACGGTATGTCTACACTCATCCCATCAACATGAATCTGTCCCATATAGCGCCACCTTCAGGCCGATTTTTAAAAACACATTTTTGGACACTGCTCCTACAGATTTTGCCCTAAAATCACGAAAATCACTACACAGTATGTCTACACTCATGTCATCAACATGGATCAGGAAGATTTTGGAAAAACACATTTTTGCCCTATTTGTGGAGATAAGCCACCTACGGTCGCTTATCTCCCGATTAGGGAGTCTTACTGGTTCTTCCAATTATTGGGGTGTTTTTCGTTGTTGTCGCAAAATTGCTTGTTCGGGGTGGGACTGTCGGGTCTCTGCTCTGACGAATACCAGAAAACTCGCCCTAAAACAAACTCGACCCAAACTCGTTTCCCAACGGGTCTGTGGCCTTAAACTACTGTAGATGCAGATTAGACTAAAATAAAATCTGTGCTTCTGGGGGTCCCTGGAACAAAAAAGTTTGCGATAGGGGTCCATCCGTGGAACAAAATATTTTGAGATGGGGGTCCACGGCCAAAAACACATTTTGGGGGTCCTTAACCACTGATAGGCACATTCTACAAATGTCTTCTAAATCATAACAATTTTCTGGAAAAAAAACCTATGTTGCCATCAGTGTTTCTCAAACTTTGTCATGTGAAGGACCCCCAGAATGATATGTATTTGGCCACGGACCCCCATCACAAAATATTTTGTTCCAGGGACCCCCAGAAGCAAATATTTGATTTTAGTCTATTCTGCATCTAGCTTAAGGCCACAGACCCGTTGGGAAGCGAGTTTGGGTCGAGTTTGTTTTAGGGCGAGTTTTCCGGTTACCCTTGAGACAACTTGTTGTGATTTGAGACTTTAATACAAATTATTTAAATTGAATTGAGCACCACCCCGTTGAGATTTAAATGAATGGATATTGTTTAGTTTTTGTTGCATTCCTAAGCCAATGCAACAAAGCATAATTTGCAACCCCTCCGCGGGCCCATGTGGCAGACGCCGTCGAGCGCCCGGTACGGAGGAGGTGAGGCCGAGGTGCGTGACTGGCAGGCGGCCCATGCAGAGACTGGCAGGGTGGACAGATGTCCGCGCGCCGGTCGCACGGTGCCCTGGCCCGGCTGGCATCCTGACGGGGTCGGCGGGGTGAGGGGCGCCGGGCGAGGACAAGGCGTGTCCTCGTCAGCGCGCTGACAGAACACAGCCTGGCGGTGACACCCTATGGGTGACACACCGGCGGGGACGCCGATGCTGATGTCACTGCCGGACCATAGCAACGACAACAACCCCGCCCCAAACAATCTGAACGGTTGTATGTGCATGTGTATCTTTCTGTTGAAATTAAGGTTTGATTGAAATGCATGCCTCTGCTTTTGAGACCCCTCTTATGGTCTTATGGTGGTGCTAGATGGGACAGATGGTCTTATGGTGGTGCTAGATGGGACAGATGGTCTTATGGTGGTGCTAGATGGGACAGATGCATTTTGATGACATGACTGTAGAGATACCGTGTACCGGTTTGTGTGATTTTTAGGGCAAAATCTGTAGGAGCAGTGTCCAAAAATCTGTCTTGCAAGAATCGGCCACATGGTGGCGCTAGAAGAGGGCCATGTGAGAAATGAGGGGTGGGGGTTGTGGTTTGCCAGCCAAGGAGTGTGTGTGCAAAGATTGGCATGGATAGGGGCAACGGTGGCGAAGATATGAGAAGGGGAAAAGTGTGACGCGACGTGACGTGACGTGACTGACAGACAGACAGACGGACTGACAGCCGATGGAGCTTTTCATAGTAACTTGCGACCTAACGGTCACAAATAGGATCGGTTCTATTTTGTATGCGCGCGTATGCGTTGAGTTGGCTGTCGTCTTCTCCCCCTTGCTGACGTCGTTTACAAAGTACATTTACTCATTTACTCTATCAGCATCACACAGACACGCACACACACGCACGCACGCACTCAAACTCAGACACTGAGTTAGTATACTGTAACTATACTTGTGTGTGAGGACATCAATATTTTAGGAAAGTGATTTATGAATGCCATTTCATTATGATAATAATCATAATAATAATTCTAAACCGAACTCTATAAATTTACTGTACAGTCATCAGGACCATTTACTTTATACTTCTGCTCTAAAGGTGTTTAGATAGGGAGACAAAAATGGTGGCGACCAACTCCTTTATTATGTGCCATTTTGATTTTGCATGTTCATCTTGGTTCGAGGGTCTAATCAAATCCTACAAAACCAAGCCACAGACTGATCAGGGTTATACTAGGGTTGGGGCCCAGAACCGGTACGAACCAGTTTAGAGAGTAGACCTCAAATTGCTGTAACCATGTGGTTTTATTGCATTTTATATTAAAGATGAATCAAATCAAACAATCTAATACTCCATTACAAAAACTAAATAGTGAAAATAGCTATGTCCACATCTACAATCTACATTGTGAGCTTATATATATCGTCTATTTTTGCTATTTCAAAATGTCTTTCAATTAAAAAGTACCTAATAACAATAGGCACGAGGGATAAGGCCGAATATAGGAGCGAATTTCGGAGCACGTAAATAAAGAAATCAACCTCTCGTTATGTCAATCACGTTTGCATACTGCCGCCTGTTTCGTATTTTATTTTCGGACCAATGGGTCCCTTGCTCTCTCTATGTCTCTCTCTCTCCTTGCCATGAAAATGCATTTCGCAACGAAAAAACGCAGCAGTGTGCAACCAGCTTAACGGATAAATGCGAGAATTAAAATCTTTACCAAACCATTTTGAATGCTGGACTTTCCCAGAGTTGCGATGATGTGGTGTCTGCAGACAAAACAGCTGACCCTTTCACACTTCTCTTCACTTTTTTGCCGTGCCTGACTTGCCAGGTGTAAAATGAGGCCAATTCTGGCACCATTTAACACCTGGCAGCTTGTATTAAAGTGTAAAATCACAACAATTTGTCTCAAGACACTTTAAAGTGTAAAATCATATAGTAGTAGATCATTGCATCGATTTTTCGATTCAGTTACTATATCGTTACACCCCTAGTGGGCGGCCATCTGCCTCGACCGTGCCGGGGGGAAAGAGAGGGAGAAAAAATATATAATAAATATAATTGTGCAAGATAGTATATACTAATATAATATAGTACTAGTGAGACGCCTCAGGGCGACAAGCGACCTCCAGTCGTGCCATGTCTTGGCCTTGTGCCAAGTGATGTATATCGGACCAGTTACCCATATACCGTTGTTTGCTGTTGAGATTGGCATATTTCCTGGGGCAACCTGCCAAGATCACACATGTCACACAGGTCTTTTTTTACTCTCAAAAAGCATTTGAAACTATATTGCTGTGCACATCATGGGGTGATCACTGCTTGCCCTCTGTGAATTGTTTTATTTTATTCTTGTTTATTTTCTTTTTATTTTGTTGCTGAGTGAGGTCAGCAGACAAAGTAATGTGAGTGAGAGGAAAAAGCCTGGATGAAATCTGCCAATCTCCTGGAGACTCCTGGTACCCATATATGGAGATCCATGTCCTGTTAGATATGGACTTAATATTGATGACATCAGGGATCTCCATATATGGGCATATAAAGGATTCTGTTAAGTGGTTCCTATGACATCACAACATACAATCCTTTTTATGCCCATCCATGGAAATCCTTGTCTGAACCAGCCACACCACTGTGATGTAACCTGTTTATGCCCATATATGGAGATCCCTGCTCTGAGTATCTGACATCACTGTGATGTCACCTGTGATGTCACAGTGATGTGTCAGGGGAACCACAGTGTCAAGTGTTACCCGTCCGGACGGACGGACGGATACGGTCAAGTTGTGACAGTTCTGACAGTAAACTGCAACCTACAGTCGCAATAACAATAATGTTAGTTAGTATATAGTACATAGTAGGTATAGTACAGGGGTCTTCAACAATTTGTCAATGTCAATTTGTGTTTTCAGATATTTAACTACTTGAACCGTCAATACTTAATAAACTTAACCTTTCACTCTGTACTTAGTGTGCTCTTTTTTCCCCTCTCCACCAAACTTCTTTGCCGAAAATAGCTGATCTACAAGCTCACAACGCCTCGCGCGGCGAAGCGTTTCGGCTAAGGTTCTCAGAATATGGATGTTAGGGTTCAAGTGGTTAATATAAAAAAACAAGAACAAAAATGCTATCAAACAATGATTTGAAGGACCCCCTGTAGTAACTCTGAGGACCCCCTAGGGGTCCCGGACCCCCTGTTGAAGACCCCTGGTATAGTATAATATACAGTAGTATAAGTATAGTATAGTGGTAATATAATAGTAATCCACAGTCATGCTCCATGGAGAGGCCCGGTCCGCAATCCCAGTACTCTTGATCTGCAGCTGTGGGACCGTAATAATCCATTGAAGTGCCAAAGGCAGGGTCTTTGAAACTTTGGGAATGTCACATCTGTGTGTCATTGTAATTGCTACAGTATGCTTGCTGACACACAAGGTATCACCTTTACTGATATTATCATGGGTCTTTGTCAGGTGATCACGGTGGTGTGCACGAATGTACACAGCATGTGCTTAGCAATTAAGTTATGCACCTTTAGAACTAGCTCAGGGTTACGGTTACTGTACATGCTCCTCTTCAGTTATGCACATTCACCCGTTTTATACCCCCGCAATTAAAGCCCCCGCCATAAAGATGAGAGTCACTGATTTCTTCATAGATGATAAAACCATTTATCAGGAGACCACAAGACAAGGGGAGGTAAATGTCATTCACCGCTGTTGTTTTTCCATAGCTCCAACATCTGGCTTTGTCCAGTCAAAAACCAATGGGAAAACGTGTTAAAAAATGTCTGGGCTTAAAGGATTATTGATGCACCTTCTCTTTATTGGTACTGTACTGCTCTTGTTTTTTCCTCTTATCTAGCTTTTTTCTTACTTCTCTGTAACTTTGTAAATAACTGTATACTGCTGTGCTACAACTGGACAACTGAATTTCCCCCTTGGGATAATAAAGGTATCTATCTATCTATCTATCTAATTGACCCCCAAAATGACTTTTTTTCTATTGATTACTCACGGCGTGGAGACTTGAGTTCAATAATATTTTTAGTTTTTTGTTGCATTCCTAAGACAATAATTTGAATACAATAAATTTACCCCCACTGATTCCGGATGCTTGTAAGGGCGTTGTGAGCTTGTAAGGGGACTCAAGCTCACGACGCATCGTGAACGAGGTGCGTCGTGAGCTTGTAAAGGCGTCCTCTCCTAGCTCTGGACTCCATAGCGTCAGCTCCTTCCAGCAGCTATATAGACCAGAGCTAGGCCGTTTCTCGGGGAGCGACACACCCGGAGCATAAATTAGGTTTGACACCTCCTACAGCTCCCCCCCTGAACCCCCCCCCCCCTGTCTTCATCCTCCTCTTTCCCAGCGCTGGGGGGGTGGGGGTGGCGGGTGGGGGGGTGCAGCACGTGGTGTTCCACCCAGAGCCTCTGAGGAGCCAACCTGGATTCCTCACCTTGGAGGAGGGGGGAAGGACGTTCCCTCCTGCAGGCAGGCAGGCAGGCAGGCAGGCTGCACCTGCCCTGGTTGGCTGCTAATGGCTGAGTGGAGGGAGAGCATCAGCATCACATACACACACCCACACGCACACACAAGCACACACACGCACGCGCGCACGCAGGAGCATCACGGGGGGGGAGTGGGACTGAGTTTCTAGGGCCCAAGGTAGAGGGGCCCTAGTAACTTTAGCTATTGAAAAATAGCAGATATACAAGCTCACAGAGCTTGTAGATCTGCTATTTTTGAAAAGTCGTGAAAATGTGTGCAAATCTTTGAATATATGTAAGCGAACATTTGTAACTCAAATTTTGCTTCTGGGGGGTCCCTGGAACTAAATATTTTGAGATGAGGGTCCGTGGCCTAATACATGGAAACATAGGTTTCTTGCACACATTTTCACAATTTTTCAAAAATAGCAGATCTACAAGCTCGCAGCGCGGCATTCGGTGTGAGCTTGTATATCTGCTATTTTTCAATAGTTAACATTAATGGGGGGCCCACAGTGAATCCTTGTACCCAGGGCCCAGAATTTGGTGTGACGCCCCTCAAACTCAGACACTGACTTAGTATAACTATACTTGTGTGTGAGGACATCAATATTTTAGGAAAGTGATTTATGAATGCCATTTCATTATTGTGATAATCATAATGATAATTCTAAACCGAACTCTATAATGCCAAATATAGCAGATCTACAAGCTCGCAAACACACGCACGCACGCACGCACACACGCACGCACGCACGCACGCACACACACACACCCCTCTGTGGCTGGCTTCATGTCTTAATCACAGTACCACTCCTAGCCTCTACACTTTTGGGAAGAAACAGTGAGAAATGGGAGCAGAGATTCAGTTGCCTATGGTTCTTACAGTGTATAAGAACAGTCCTATGGTTCTTACAGTGTATAAGAACAGTTGCCTATGGTTCTTACAGTGTATAAGAACAGTCCTATGGTTCTTACAGTGTATAAGAACAGTTACCTATGGTTCTTACAGTGTATAAGAACAGTTGCCTATGGTTCTTACAGTGTATAAGAACAGTTGCCTATGGTTCTTACAGTGTATAAGAACAGTCCTATGGTTCTTACAGTGTATAAGAACAGTTGCCTATGGTTCTTACAGTGTATAAGAACAGTCCTATGGTTCTTACAGTGTATAAGAACAGTCCTATGGTTCTTACAGTGTATAAGAACAGTTGCCTATGGTTCTTACAGTGTATAAGAACAGTCCTATGGTTCTTACAGTGTATAAGAACAGTCCTATGGTTCTTACAGTGTATAAGAACAGTTGCCTATGGTTCTTACAGTGTATAAGAACAGTCCTATGGTTCTTACAGTGTATAAGAACAGTCCTATGGTTCTTACAGTGTATAAGAACAGTCCTATGGTTCTTACAGTGTATAAGAACAGTCCTATGGTTCTTACAGTGTATAAGAACAGTCCTATGGTTCTTACAGTGTATAAGAACAGTCCTATGGTTCTTACAGTGTATAAGAACAGTCCTATGGTTCTTACAGTGTATAAGAACAGTCCTATGGTTCTTACAGTGTATAAGAACAGTTGCCTATGGTTCTTACAGTGTATAAGAACAGTCCTATGGTTCTTACAGTGTATAAGAACAGTCCTATGGTTCTTACAGTGTATAAGAACAGTCCTATGGTTCTTACAGTGTATAAGAACAGTTGCCTATGGTTCTTACAGTGTATAAGAACAGTTGCCTATGGTTCTTACAGTGTATAAGAACAGTCCTATGGTTCTTACAGTGTATAAGAACAGTTGCCTATGGTTCTTACAGTGTATAAGAACAGTCCTATGGTTCTTACAGTGTATAAGAACAGTTGCCTATGGTTCTTACAGTGTATAAGAACAGTCCTATGGTTCTTACAGTGTATAAGAACAGTTACCTATGGTTCTTACAGTGTATAAGAACAGTTGCCTATGGTTCTTACAGTGTATAAGAACAGTCCTATGGTTCTTACAGTGTATAAGAACAGTTACCTATGGTTCTTACAGTGTATAAGAACAGTTGCCTATGGTTCTTACAGTGTATAAGAACAGTTGCCTATGGTTCTTACAGTGTATAAGAACAGTCCTATGGTTCTTACAGTGTATAAGAACAGTTACCTATGGTTCTTACAGTGTATAAGAACAGTTACCTATGGTTCTTACAGTGTATAAGAACAGTCCTATGGTTCTTACAGTGTATAAGAACAGTCCTATGGTTCTTACAGTGTATAAGAACAGTCCTATGGTTCTTACAGTGTATAAGAACAGTCCTATGGTTCTTACAGTGTATAAGAACAGTTGCCTATGGTTCTTACAGTGTATAAGAACAGTTGCCTATGGTTCTTACAGTGTATAAGAACAGTCCTATGGTTCTTACAGTGTATAAGAACAGTCCTATGGTTCTTACAGTGTATAAGAACAGTTGCCTATGGTTCTTACAGTGTATAAGAACAGTCCTATGGTTCTTACAGTGTATAAGAACAGTCCTATGGTTCTTACAGTGTATAAGAACAGTCCTATGGTTCTTACAGTGTATAAGAACAGTTGCCTATGGTTCTTACAGTGTATAAGAACAGTCCTATGGTTCTTACAGTGTATAAGAACAGTCCTATGGTTCTTACAGTGTATAAGAACAGTCCTATGGTTCTTACAGTGTATAAGAACAGTCCTATGGTTCTTACAGTGTATAAGAACAGTTGCCTATGGTTCTTACAGTGTATAAGAACAGTTGCCTATGGTTCTTACAGTGTATAAGAACAGTCCTATGGTTCTTACAGTGTATAAGAACAGTCCTATGGTTCTTACAGTGTATAAGAACAGTTACCTATGGTTCTTACAGTGTATAAGAACAGTTGCCTATGGTTCTTACAGTGTATAAGAACAGTTGCCTATGGTTCTTACAGTGTATAAGAACAGTCCTATGGTTCTTACAGTGTATAAGAACAGTTGCCTATGGTTCTTACAGTGTATAAGAACAGTTGCCTATGGTTCTTACAGTGTATAAGAACAGTCCTATGGTTCTTACAGTGTATAAGAACAGTCCTATGGTTCTTACAGTGTATAAGAACAGTCCTATGGTTCTTACAGTGTATAAGAACAGTCCTATGGTTCTTACAGTGTATAAGAACAGTCCTATGGTTCTTACAGTGTATAAGAACAGTTGCCTATGGTTCTTACAGTGTATAAGAACAGTCCTATGGTTCTTACAGTGTATAAGAACAGTCCTATGGTTCTTACAGTGTATAAGAACAGTCCTATGGTTCTTACAGTGTATAAGAACAGTCCTATGGTTCTTACAGTGTATAAGAACAGTTGCCTATGGTTCTTACAGTGTATAAGAACAGTTGCCTATGGTTCTTACAGTGTATAAGAACAGTCCTATGGTTCTTACAGTGTATAAGAACAGTCCTATGGTTCTTACAGTGTATAAGAACAGTCCTATGGTTCTTACAGTGTATAAGAACAGTCCTATGGTTCTTACAGTGTATAAGAACAGTCCTATGGTTCTTACAGTGTATAAGAACAGTCCTATGGTTCTTACAGTGTATAAGAACAGTCCTATGGTTCTTACAGTGTATAAGAACAGTTGCCTATGGTTCTTACAGTGTATAAGAACAGTCCTATGGTTCTTACAGTGTATAAGAACAGTTACCTATGGTTCTTACAGTGTATAAGAACAGTCCTATGGTTCTTACAGTGTATAAGAACAGTCCTATGGTTCTTACAGTGTATAAGAACAGTTGCCTATGGTTCTTACAGTGTATAAGAACAGTTCTATGGTTCTTACAGTGTATAAGAACAGTCCTATGGTTCTTACAGTGTATAAGAACAGTCCTATGGTTCTTACAGTGTATAAGAACAGTCCTATGGTTCTTACAGTGTATAAGAACAGTCCTATGGTTCTTACAGTGTATAAGAACAGTTGCCTATGGTTCTTACAGTGTATAAGAACAGTCCTATGGTTCTTACAGTGTATAAGAACAGTTACCTATGGTTCTTACAGTGTATAAGAACAGTCCTATGGTTCTTACAGTGTATAAGAACAGTCCTATGGTTCTTACAGTGTATAAGAACAGTCCTATGGTTCTTACAGTGTATAAGAACAGTTGCCTATGGTTCTTACAGTGTATAAGAACAGTCCTATGGTTCTTACAGTGTATAAGAACAGTCCTATGGTTCTTACAGTGTATAAGAACAGTTGCCTATGGTTCTTACAGTGTATAAGAACAGTCCTATGGTTCTTACAGTGTATAAGAACAGTTGCCTATGGTTCTTACAGTGTATAAGAACAGTCCTATGGTTCTTACAGTGTATAAGAACAGTCCTATGGTTCTTACAGTGTATAAGAACAGTCCTATGGTTCTTACAGTGTATAAGAACAGTCCAGGTGTAATATATACAGTATATGCTACGACTATACAGTATATGCTATACAGTATATATACAGTATATATACAGTATATGCTACGACTTTACACACACTTCTAGTTTATATTTTATATGTAAACTATAAACAAGTTATGAGTTGTATTTTTAATTTGCTATACTGTACGATTCCTCCAATACAGAGGCAAATTATCTACCCTTAAAATATGTATCTATAAACCACTTTGAACTTGACATCCCTATTTTGGGCAATCAAACACTCAAGATAATCGTATCATTGAGATGTAATTTATCGTGAAATCGTCCTCCGTCAAGCATTGGGATCAATTCACCTTTTATTTGCCGAGCTTCATATCCGGTAACATTTAAACCCTCTATTGGTAAAACGTACTTATAATACATAACCAGTACTTGATACAGTCTTTTCTTTACTCTACCAAATCTCTTTGCCAAAAACGCGTCGCAACTGTGAGCTTGTAAATGTACCATTTTTTGACAAATGTTCCGCCCCAGGATAATGGCCGTTGATTATCGCGATAATATCGTAAATCGCAAATTTCTTTGGTCACGATAATCGTGATGTGACATTTTCATATCGTCCCATCCCTAATCCTTGCATAAGCGATCGGGCGAGTTTCTCCCTCCATGTTCCTCCCTTCCCGTGTTTTCTGATTGAGATGTATGACCGGCGGGGGTCTGGTGGTGAGCCCACAGTGCAGGACTTTATTACTGAAGGGCATTATGGAACATTGGCCCCCATTAGCTGTCCAATAACCACGATGGTGTCAGGACCAGGGGTCTGCATGCGCCCCCCCCCCCCCCCCCCTCACCACGGCTCCGGACCGGGGGCCTATTCCATCTTCATGGACGCTGTCGGTTGTCCCAGGACGATATCAGCAGCCTGGGGTCTGTGTGTCTCTGTGTCTGTGTGTCTGTGTGTCTCTGTGCCCTGGGGGTCTGTGTGTCTGTGTGTCTGTGTGTCTGTGTGTCTGTGTGTGCCCTGGGGTCTGTCTGTGTGTCTGTGTGTCTGTGTGTGCCTGTGCACGACAACCCTCCTCCTCCCCTCCCATTCCAGAGTCCAGGGGCGTCGGGGGGGGGGGGGGCAAGGTGGAGGGGCCTTATACTTTGAAAAATAGATCTACAAGCTCACACGAGCTTGTAGATCTGCTATTTGTGAAAAGTCATGAAAATGTGTGCAAATCTTTGAATATAATAACAATATTTTAACTCAACATTTTCTTCTGGGGGGTCCCTGGAACTAAATATTTTGAGATGGGGGTCCGTGGCCAAATACATATATCATTTTGGGGGTCCTTCACATGAAAAAGTTTGGGCACCACTGACATATAGAAACAGGTTTTTCAAAAAACCTTCAAAGAAGGATTTGAAATATTCAAAGATTTGCACACATTTTCACGATTTTTCAAAAATAGCAGATCTACAAGCTTGCAGTGCCGCGCTGCGAGCTTGTATATCTACTATTTTTCAATAGTTAAAGCACAAAATAAATTTGCGGGCCAGGGGCCCGCAGTGAATCCTTGTACCCAGAGCCCAGAATTTGGTGTGACACCCCTGCCAGAGTCCAATCAGATGCCTCACTGCCTCACAAATTGACCTTTTCTCATGAGGGGGGGCCGCAGAGCACCGGGCCAAGTCATTTGCGAGGAAAGTCTTGAGTGCTGTCCCTTAATGTCAGAGTTATATCTGGCAATACAGGGGGACAGAATGATACCTGTAGGCTACAAATATGGCCAAAGCACGTCTCATGCTGTAAAAAAAAAAAGAAGAAAAAAAAAGAGGGGGAGAAAAAAAGCAGGCTGCAGTTTTCTGAAATGTCGGAGCTCTGGAAAGAGTAGCCGGTCATTCCGGATGTCAGAAATGATCGTATAGCTTTTATGTTTAAAGCTTGGTGACACACGCTGCACGCACGGCACATTAGTGCGTGGCAGTAAGTAACTAAGTACTGTAAATTCACTCTTTTGACGCCATTTAGCTTGTTTACAGTCTGCTCACGGCCATCAAAGTAGCTTACGTTTGCGAATTTATAGAAAAATAGCCATCCATCATTTCCTATCGCGGTTTTGTGTAAAAGACGGCTGCATTTCTTGCGGAGCACAACATTATGGGGGCCGCCATTACGGAGCGAGAGGCTCCTCCTCCCGCTCTGTTTGCATCAGTTTTCCGACATAGAAATATAGAGAAACTAGATCCAGGCATAGAAAACCACCAAAGAAGCGATCCCGCCGCCATTATTGTTTATGTGCGCTCCAGATTTGAGACTAACGTTACGGGAGCTGATGCTGCTGTACGCACCTGCGCCATGCACCCCTCATCTGCTTACAGTGCTCAGACAGGTAAAAGAACCAACGCTCGTTATGGCGCGGCGGACGCGTGAAACAAAGAATGAGCGTTCGTTTAGCCGTAAAAGAGGTAAAGCCATTGCGTTATTAGCGTAAATCGAACATTTACGCTTCTTTCCTGTTAGAGAAATTGAAAATGAAAGGCAGACATAATAATCTTTATGGAAGACACACAAACACAAACACACACACACACGACGATCAATTCGATCACCCTGCCAGCGATTGCCAACGGCCTCAATAGTTCATCATTTCCACATCCTTTGGCATGAAGTGTTCTGAAAAGCTTTGGTCTTTGATTGACTCCCACTATGAGCTGGCGTCGAGATCAATGGAGGAGGAACCGCTGGACGCACGGCGGGATGCCTTCACGTCCGGCTAACGAACGGCGAGCATCCCTTTTCACTCGGGGCTTCATTCCATAAGCCTGCTCTGATCACGTTGCTGCTGCTGCACCCCCAACCCCCCCACCCAGTGGCGTCAGTTCAGAAAAAGCTAAGGTATGGCAACATGACTGGTGTCTTGCACGCGCGCCTTTGCTCGCGTGCAAGACACCAGTCATGTTGCCATGCCTTAGCAACAGGCATGATACATTTATTTTAAGAATACATTTGTATTTTTTCCCCTAGTTTCTGTGGTTTCTTGGGCTGGATATGGCAGCCTGGAATGGTTTTTCAAGTGCAGCTAAACTTAGCATGTTAGTAAAGGTGCCACAATTAACAATAATGCATTGCACCTGTGCAGCTGACCTACGGAACCCGGGAATATACCATATTGTCAAGATGGGGAGAATACAAGTGTGGAGAATATAATTATAATACCTTGTTAAAGTGCATGTTGTGAAACTTTTCATTTGTAGTTATTTTACTGTAATTTAACAACATAATAACCAGCACAGATAGACAAAGAGACATTCATGGATTTATATTTAAAAGTAGCTTTTATTTTCCCCCCTGGGAAAAGGGGGGCAGCCGCATACCCCTGCCATACCCAATTGACGCCCCTGCCCCCACCCCCCCACCTGGGTCTCTCGCCATGTGTTCCGATCAAATTTAGCATGTAAAAAAAAAAAAGAACTCTCCTGCTCCCCTTTCCTTTCCTTGCTAATTGGAGGTGAGGAATCAGAAAGTGTGAAAACGTTCGCACGGGGAGGTGAAATTGTATACTTTTGCAGTCAACGTTTTCTTTCCTGCTGTCGTTTTCTCGCCCCCCCCCCCCCCTCCCCCCTCCCTTTTTTTTTCTTCACACTTCCCTGGCATGCTATTAACGGCGTGTCGGCGAGATTACTTTCCCTGACTTGTGCGAGAGAGCCGTCTCTCTCTCTGAGGGGCCACACACACACTTACGCAGGCACGCACGCACACACACACACACACGCGTACGCACACACACACACACACACACACACACACACACACACACGCACACGCGCACACGCACACACACACACACACACACACACACACACACACACACACACACCCAAACAACACCAATAAAACATCTCATTTTCTGCTCATTTTAAGACTCCAGCATTTCCATCACTCCCAACTCCCCTGGAAGCGCACGACACCCAGGCAATGGCTTATGAAAAAGAGAAATGTAGCGGCAAAAAAACATCAATATCTAAGGTTGTTTAAGCGACAACAAAGGCCAGCACTTGTTTCGTTCTCGTTTCCAAATGGATCAATGTAGCTTAACAGTGCGTTCTATAGCTGAGATTGTAGTAGAGCTAATTGTTGTACTGTTAGTTTGTAATTTTCAGGGGTTTTGCCCCCTTTGATCGCTGTTAGGCAAACAAATAGCCCATCTACAAACTCTCCTAGGGTGCTTTCCAGGATGCTGAATTCAGCTCTCCTATAGAGTGCTATTAAGTCATTAAAGGGATATTTCACTTTAAAAAAAAACTTTAGTCATTTTATTGTCTAATCAGGCTTTTGGCAACACCTGGACAGTGTTTACCCCGTCCTTGGTTCTGGTGACTCATACATGCCCTTCTAGAGCACCCTGTGTCTTTTCAATTACTTTTACTAAATGTATTTTTAATCATGTTTTATTGTATTTAATTATTTTCATTTTCCAAAATAATTATTAAAAAGAAAAAGAAAAAGGTAATTGAAAAAGCACGGCCAGCTCACGTATCAGGAATGTAGTATGAGTCACCAGAACCAATAAGGACAGGTGTGTTTTGACGAATCGATCAAGAACAAGCTTTAGACCTTGTGGTCTAAAGGTGCGAGCTCTAACGACCGAGCTACCCGGACACCACAGTTTTCTGAAAAACCTATGTTGCTATATCAGTGGTGCCCAAAATGTGTTTATGTCAAGCACGCACAAAATGATATGTATTTGGCCACGGACCCCATCTCAAAATATTGTGTTCTGGGAGCCCCCAGATGCAAAGATTTGGGTTGAAGACTTTTGCTTAAAGCTATACTGTGTAAGTTGCTAAACTAGTGGTCAGTAGCGGTATTGCTTTTTTCGGCCTTTTTTCGCCCGGAGTCGTCGCGGACCACCGCCGCGGACCACCGGAGCGGAGCGGCGCCACAAACCACCGCGACGGATACGAATCCGTGGAGGGGTAGAACATAATTTTCTGGCCAGGATTTGGGGATTAAGAGGTTAAGAATCCTTCACCATGGTAAACACTGTAGCTGAGGCGTTATTGGAAATGACACCCGAGCTCCAGGCGGAGCCGCTCGATTGTCCACGACACTGCAAGCGGCGCGAAGGCCAGCGGACCTTGGTCCTGCTCTTCGCCCCCGAGCGCCGCAGGCGCGAGTGGCCGCGAAGAGCGGGCCAGGGCCGGCGCGGCGAGTTACGAAGCCGTGGTGAATGCAATCGTTATATTTATGCCCAGGCCGTAAGGCCTGGGCAAGCCCACGATAAACGCCCTGTCCAAGCGACTACAATGGAGCGCTCCCTAGCTCCGCTTCAGCCAATCAAAAGCTTCGGTGGGCGGGGTTTCCCTGGAGCTCGGGTGTCATTTCCAATAACGCGTAGCTGAGGGAGGCTACTTCCTGAAGAGACGGCAGATACGCTGTGATTGGCCGGTAGTGTATCATGTGTGTATGATCCGCGATGTGATTGGCCAACGTATACACAACGTATACAGATGATGCAGATGACGTAATTTTGCCGCGAAATTCTCCCCCCCTCACGGCTCATAGAAAACATATAGAGATTGCTTTAGAAGCTGAAAATAACGGTGTTCTAAAACTTCAGCGATTTAACAGTTAGGACAATTTTAAGATTTGTTTTATAAAAAAAGTTACATGGTATAACTTTAATAAGATTTATTTTTAAATGGCAGTATAAGCTCATATAACACAAAGTGACGTGCTATGAGCTTGCATATTTGCTATTTTTGGAATAGCAGAAGTATAAAATATGGCTAAAACCTAAAATGTCACTGATGATTTCCCGGTTTTTATGGGTTACTTGAACCCCAGCATGCCTATTCTGCAGGGGAACATTTTGGCAAAAAATAGCCGATCCACAAGCTCACAACGCCTTCAACGAGGCGCATTGTGATCTTGCAGATCACAGCTACGTTTGGCGAAGAGATTTGGAGGTGTAGAGAGAAAAATGCGCTCCAGGCAACTGCAGTTGTATTGCGAGGGAAACGCTACAACTGTCCTATAGGGCGCTGTCCAGGGTGCTGAATTCAACTCTCCTGTAGGACGCTCTCCAGGGTGCTGAATTCATCTGTCCTTTCGGTGGTGCTGAGCAGACAACAGAGGCAGCATTAAATCTGTCTTTTGGGGGATTGTGTAATTCTTTTTAACATCAAATTGGCTTTTCTTGTCGGACAAAAGTCGATTCTCCTCAGTTTACATAGAAGGACCCAATATAAGGGGACCGTTACGTGTACAAGGTTAAGACCATAGTATATGTTAATTCTACTCACCAGCACTGGATGCATACTCAAGATGACTGTGCCTCAAACTGTGTTATCCGAATACACTATTTTGATTTTGTACGCTTAGTTGGCAGAGACTCAACACTAAACAGCTAATGGTGGGTCATTTAAATGTTTAGCAAATTTGATGATGGGTTGTACTGTACAGTACATATTAGGATTCTCCAGAATGTTCATAAAATGCATAATAAGACATTTTCTTTTATTATTTTGAATCTACCATTTCAGCTTATTTCGTAGCTTTATGGATTTCAAATATTATTGTACGTGTAGCGCAGTGATTAGTGTTAATTTAAACCTTGCAAGTGTAGAAACACAGATATTTACTGTACAGTACAAGTACAGTATAATAGATTTTCATCATTCATGTGCGTTTTTTTGTTTACCTTTCAGGCTTACATGCATCTCCTGCCACTACATCAGAAAGTACCACTACAGCACAGTACCCCCAGTACTACCTGGCCCCAGGGGGTAGCTACCGTGCCGCGTCTCTCTCTGGCTTGGAGTTCAGGTGTGCGTCTGTTAGAGGTGAGCCCCCCCACACCACCAATCTGCACACGAACCGCTTGTAAGATCAGCAACTATACAACCCTCCAGGGATCATCCTTTCACTGGTAAATACATGCTGTACCACCATGGCACTGTATAACCCTATATGTACCACCATGGCACTGTATAACCCTATATGTACCACCATGGCCCCTTACCTGGCTGCACCATGCGCAAGCACTGCCCTCATGTCACCCCCTTATCACCTGGTTCACAGCCTCCCCACACACACACCCATCCCATCCCCTTTAGGTGCGTCTTAAAACCCATTTAGAACGGGTACACATTATTGTGTATCATTATTTTATTTTTTAACTGTTGAAAAATAGCAGATATACAAGCTCACAGCGCGGCACCGAGTGCCGCGCTGCGAGCTTGTAGATCTGCTATTTTTTTTAAATCGTGAAAATTCGAATTTTGACCCGATTCTATAAGTGTCTTTTGAATCCTTCTAAGATTTTTTTAAAAACATATGTTTCTATGTCAGCAATCTGGCCAGCCATCGTCAAAGAAAAGGTCCTTTTCACTTAACTGGAGCTCAGTTCGTCTGTTCTTGAGAGACTACTATGTCAGTGGATATGTACCACCATGGCCCCCATGGTGGTACCCCCAAAATGATATGTATTTGGCCACGGACCCCCATCTCAAAATATTTTGTTCCAGGGACCACCCAGGAACAAAATTTGAGTTACAAACAATCGCTTTAAAAATACATATATTCAAAGATTCGCACACATTTTCACGACTTTTTTCAAAAAATAGCAGAACTACAAGTGCCGCGCTGCGAGCTTGTAGATCTGCTCTTCCTCCTCCTCCTCCGATGCGGGCGATCGGAGACATCATACTGACATCATACTGTCGCTGCTACGATCTGACTAACACAGCGAAGGGCTTGCGTTTCCCCTCTACACAACACGAGCCAGTGTGAGGCAGGCCTCCTAGTGGGGAGAGGTAGCAGGTGTGAGGCAGACCTCCTAGTGGGGAGAGGTAGCAGGTGTGAGGCAGGCCTCCTAGTGGGGAGAGGTAGCAGGTGTGAGGCAGACCTCCTAGTGGGGAGAGGTAGCAGGTGTGAGGCAGGCCTCCTAGTGGGGAGAGGTAGCAGGTGTGAGGCAGACCTCCTAGTGGGGAGAGGTAGCAGGTGTGAGGCAGACCTCCTAGTGGGGAGAGGTAGCAGGTGTGAGGCAGACCTCCTAGTGGGGAGAGGTAGCAGGTGTGAGGCAGACCTCCTAGTGGGGAGAGGTAGCAGGTGTGAGGGTCTGACAGGTGATGCTTGTGACGAACATCTGGGGCTGCTGCCCCCACACGCACCCCTGGCCCACACACACACACACACACACACACACACACACACACACACACACACACACACACACACACACACACACACACATACACACACACACATACACACACACACACACACACACACACACACACCCCTGGCCTTGCAGCATGCACTACCCTCTGGTAATGAGACTCTGGTAGCAGGAGAGAGGGTGACAGCAGAGAGAGAGACAGTGGTAATTGCAGGTGAAGGTACAGTAATTTCAGGTAGTGTTGATTGTATCAAGCATAGAGGTGAGAACCCCCACGTGCAAAGCACATGCGCACGCACACGCGCACGCACACACACATGCAGGCATCGCACACCGCTGGTGGGCTGACAGTTGAGGACAGACCAACTGCAGCTTTTGTCTTAGTCTGTGTGTCTGTTTGTGTGGGTTAGACATGCTCGTTTCCACATGAGGGGGGGGGGGGACATATGTTTTTGTGTGTGTGTGTGTGTGTGTGTGTGTGTGTGTGTGTGTGTGTGTGTGTGTGTGTGTGTGTGTGTGTGTGTGTGTGTGTGTGTGTGTGTGTGTGTGTGTGTGTGTGTGTGTGTGTGTGTGTGTGTGTGTGTGTGTGTACTTTTGTGCGTGTGTGCTGTGCGTGTTTGCAGTGCACATGCTGTGCGTATTCCTGTGGTGTCAAACTTTACATTCCTTAAATTCCTTCATAATTCCTACTGCACATGCACACACTTGCGCTCTTACACACACACACACAACTGGCTTCATGGCCTCTCTCTCTCTCACAGCTGTCTTATAGGCACACTGACACCAATTACCAGCTAGTTACAGGTTCTACCTGCCCGGGGTGGACACACACACACACACACACACACACACACACACACACACACACACACACACACACACACACACACACACACACACACACACACACACACGCGCGCGCACACACGATGTGACACATAAGATTCTCGTCGTCACCTGCCTCTTGCCTTCTCTTTAATTGGGATGTTGAACCTCCAATCCGGTGCTTGTAAAACAGAGGAAAATGGTTGGCGTCAGTAAAACACGGTGGGTGAGCCAACCTGCCAGCGCCTCTCTGTGCCCTGACAGAGAGGGCACAGGGAGAGTGGCACGTCGGGGGCAAGAGGGCACCAGGAGGGGGTGTTATGCCACCTATAGGCTTGATCCAACAATGAGGAATTATGTTCCGTCACATTTTGGAACGGTTCCCGGAACCAGGTTTTGGTATCGCTAAGAGGGAACCACTAAGGAACCGGAATCGTTAAAATCCTAATTTATTATCAAAACCCTATAGTTTTGCCTATACTGAATACTCGCACCAGGAAATATCAGATCTGCAAGCTGTTGTGAGCTTGCAGACGTGCTATTTTCAGTGTGAAGACACAATGCACCACTAAGTACTAGTAAGACGCCTCAGGGCGACATGCGACCTACGTCACGCCAATTCTTAGCCATCTGGCCAGTGATGTATATCGTACCAGTTACCCATATCCAGGGGCGTCAATTGGGTATGGCAGGGGTATGCCGCTGCCATACCCTGGGTCCAGGGGGGAGAATACAAGTTACTTTCAAATATAAATCCATGAATGTCTCTTTGTCTATCTGTACTGGTTATGTTGTTAAATTACAATAAAATAACTACAAATGCAAAATTTAACAAGGTATTATAATTATATTCTCCACACTTTTATTCTCCCCATCTTGACAGAATGGTATATTCCCAGGTTCCGCAGGTCAGCTGCACAGGTGCAATTCATTATTGTTAATTGTGGCACATTTACGCCAAGTTTAGCCACACTTGAACAACTGTTCCAGGCTACCAATGTACTTCTTAAAATAAATGTATCATGCCTGTTGCTAAGCAAGCTAAGCTTACCTTTTTCTGAACTGACGCCACTGCCCATATATGGAGATCCATTTACTGTATAGTACATCCCTTTTATGCCCATACATGGAGATCCCAGTCTGAACTGGCCACACAGATAAGGGCTGTCTTCCTTGCAGTTTAGTATGTGAAACGGCACATGCTGACTCCGTCTCGACGTGTACACTTTTTTACGGTCTATATGGGTTTGCCGCTCTGACATCATGCTCTGGCTTCACTGTGATGTCACACTAACAGTATCCCTTTTATGCCCATATATGGAGTTCCCTCATCAATAGTAATTAGGTTTAATCTTGGACTTCATATGGGAATGCCCATATATGGAGGCCACATCGGCCACATACCACACTAACAGAATCCATATATGGGCCAAGACAGATGGCCAAGACAGCCCATATCTGTGTGGCGGGTTCTACAGACAGGGATCTCCATGCATGGGCATAAAAGGGTATGATGTCAGATGTCATAGACATCATAGGACCTTCACATAACGAATAACTGAGTAAGCATGTTTGGGCACAGCATTACTCCATATATATAGTACATGGATCTCCATATATGGGTAACAGGGGTCTCCATATATGGGTAACTGGTCCGATACATCACTGGCCAGATGGCCAAGGCATGGCACAACCTCGCTTGTCACCCTGAGGCGTACGCGTCTTACTAGTTAGTACTCGTTTGCAAGTCAGTGATGCATGCTGTAAATAGTAGATCTACGAGATGATGTGAGCTTGCAGATCTGCTATTTACTGAGCACGACACCGGAAACACAGCTGAGCATTGGCATGCTGGCTTGTGGTCGGTGGACATTTTTGTCAAAATTCAATTTTTGCTACAAAATGTCTGGACAATAATATCACCAGTAACACTCCCTAATCGGGAGATAAGCGACCGTAGGTCACTTATCTCCACAAATAGGGCAAAAATGTGTTTTGCCAAAATCTTCCTGATCCATGGTGATGACATGAGTGTAGACATACTGTGTAGTGATTTTCGTGATTTTAGGGCAAAATCTGTAGGAGCAGTGTCCAAAAATGTGTTTTTTAAAATCGGCCTGGAGGTGGCGCTATATGGGAGAGATTCATGTTGATGGGATGAGTGTAGACATACTGTGTACCGATTTGCGTGATTTTAGGGCAAAAATTGTAGAAGCAGTGTCCAAAAATGTGTTTTGCAAGAATCGGCCTCATGGTGGCGCTAGAAGAGGGCCATGTGAGAAATGAGGGGTGGGGTGTCCGCGCCGGCAAGGCGGACGAATAGGTACCGGCCCCGGCTGTCCCGGTCGCTCCTAGCCGGAGTTACGGCATTTTATGTGAGCTGCAGTGTAGGGGGTCCTTCACTGGGGGCGCCACCACTTTTGCATCCGTTCTGGAGCACCAGGAGTGGGTGGTCCCCGGGAATTCCCCGTGAGCAGCCCCGTGGGGGTGGTCATTTGGTCAGTTAAGCACATTTGGTCATTTTTTACATCTGGGGGTCCCCCAGGGACCTGAGGGTCCCTGGAGCTCTGGGGGTCCTTGGAGGTTGTAGTTTGGCAGGTAAGGAACGTGTGTGCAAAATTTGGCATGGATCGGGGCAACGGTTGCGGAGATATAAGCAGGGCAAGAGTGTGACGTGTGAGGTGTGACAGACAGACTGACGGACTGACACTTTGTGCAGGGTTTGATAGTAAATGCGACCTACGGTCGCAACCAGAAACACATAAAGAGATAACCCTGAATGACCATAACAGGTCTGTAACTCTGAGAGTTACAGACTCATTTGTACACTCTCAGAGTTTGAGAACCACTAGTACTATCCATCCATCCATCCATCTTCAACCGCTTATCCGGAATCGGGTCGCGGGGGTAACAGTTCCAACTGAGACCTCCAGATTTCCTTATCCTGAGCAACTTCCTCCACTCCCTCAGGGAGTATACCGAGGTGTTCCCAAGCCAGTTTGGAGATGTAATCCCTCCATCTGGTCTTTGGTCTGCCACGGGCACCCCACAAACCCAATACTAATGAAAAATATTTAAGGAATAAATAAATAAAATGTATATGAATATGTGAAAGACAATTGACTGACTTCTATGTAAACCATACTTTTTATGCTGGAAAGCATCTTCAGCCTCACAAAAACCCTATCCATTCACCTACAGTCCTCAGATTTGGAGCTGGAAACTGCCAATGATCTGATCTGTTCAGTTATCCATAACCTAGGTGCGAGTGAATCATGTTTGTCATATTAGTACTATTCATTATTGTTTGTTGCCAAAATGAATTAGCCCCCGCTCTAAAAAAGCCAGCTCCCCCATAGCCCCCCAGTCACAATTCTCTGGAGCCGCCGCTGCCTTTAGACTTCAGTAATTGGACATTATGATCATAATAAGAACATTATAATGGTGTTTAAAACATAAAATCTAACATTTGCTACGGACAAGGCCAAGTCTTTGCCACCGACACATTTTGTCTGTGCACCCCTGCAGCTGAGTACGAGTATAACTGAGACTTTAACCGTCACTGCGGCTTATTTTGAGCAGTAGAGGGTAGAGAACGTAAAAGACGATAACGGGGGATATCGTTGCGCAGTGCAGTCATCATTCTCCTTGCCAAGAAACCACATAAGTGGCCACTTTAAGTGTGATTTATTTAAATAGAACGGGT